>NW_024082417.1:0-199860 GCF_003009895.1 Hyaena hyaena
AAAAATAAAAGACACATACAATAAAATTTACTTGTGTTGTACAGTTTTATGAATTTTGACAGAGGCAGAGAATTATGTATATCCCGATATAATTCCATATGAAATAGTTCCATCTCTCCAAAAACTCACTCATGATGTACTCCTCCTCCAACTATTTTTTCCCCTCCAACTATTTTTTAACTGTATATTTTTTCCTATTTTAGAATGTAATATAAATGTAATCATACATATGTAGCCTTTGTGTATCTGATTTCTAACAATGAGAAAATGTATTAAAGGCTTTTGTATGTTTTTTATTTGTTTAATTTTTTGGTTCTTTTATGTCAGCTTTTTAAACTTAAAATTGTTTAGTTTTTTAAAAAATTTAAATACAAGTTAGTTGATAATATAATACAGTGTAATAATGATTTCGTGAGTAGAATTCAGTGATCCATTAATAACATACAACACCCAGTGCTAATCCCAAGTGCCCTACCTATGCCCATCACCCATTTAGCCTTTACTCCTACTCAATATCCCTCTGGCAACCCTCAGTTTGTTCTCTGTTTTAAAGAGTCTTTTATGGTTTGCCTCTCTCTCTGTTTGTATCTTAGTTTTGCTTCCTTTCCTCTATGTTCATCTGTTCTGTTTCTTAAATTCCACTTATGAGTGAAATCATATATTTGTCTTTCTCTGACTGACTTATTTCACTTAGCATAATATACTCTAGTTCCATCCACGTTGTTGCAAATGGCAAGATTTCATTCTTTTTAATCAATCACTGAGTAATATCATATATTACTCAGTAAGTATATATACATCACTTTTTCTTTTTTATACGTTTATTTATTTAATTTGAGAGAGACAGAGATAGTACAAATAGGGGAGAGGCAGAGAGAGGGAAGACAGAAAATCCCAAGCAGGTTCCACACTACCAGGGCAGAGCCTAATGTGGAGCTTGAACTCATGAAACTGTGAGATCATGACCTGAGCTGAAACCCAGGGTCAGATGCTTAACCAACTGAGCCACCTATATACCCCTACACCACATCTTCTTTATCCATTTGTCAGTTAATGGACATTTGGACTCTTCCCATAATTTGGCTATCGTAGACAATACTGCTATAAATATTGGGGTGTATGTGCCCCTTTGAATCAGCATTTTTGTATCCTTTGGATAAATACCTGGTAGTGCAATTGCTGGGCCATACAATAGCTCTATTTTCGGTTTTTTGAGGAACTTCCATACTGTTTTCCAGAGAGGCTGTACCAGTTTGCATTCATAACAGCAGTGCAAAAGAGTTCCCTTTTCTCTGCATTCTCACCAATGTTTGTTTTCCTAATTGTTAATTTTAGTCATTCTGACAGGTGTGAAGTGGTATCTCATAGTGGTTTTGATATGTATTTCCCTGCTGATAAGTGATGTTGAGCATCATATTTTTCTTTTTAAAAAATTTAGGGGCACCTGGGTGGCTCAGTCAGTTAGGCATCTGACTTCGGCTCAGGTCATGATCTCACAGTTCATGGGTTTGAGCCCCTTCAGGCTCTGTGCTGACAGCTAGCTCAGAGCCTGGAGTCTGTTTCAGATTCTGTATCTTCCTCTCTCTCTGATCCTCCCCTGCTCATGCTGTCTCTCTCTCTCTCTCAGATATAAATAAAATGTTAAAAAAAAATTTAAAAATAATGTTTTTATTTATTTTTGAGAGAGAGAGAAAACAAATGGGGGAGGGCCAGAGAGAGGAAGACACAAAATCAGAAGCAGGCTCCAGGCTCTAAGCTATCAGCACAGAGCCTGATGTGGGGCTCAAACTGTGAACTGCAAAAACATGACCTGAGCCAAAGTTGGATGCCTAACTGAGCCACCCAGGTGCCCCGAGCATCATCTTTTTCATGTGTCTGTTAGCCACCTGGATGTCTTCTTTGGAAAAGTGTTCTGCTCATGTCTTTTACTCATTTCTCTACTAGATTGTTTTTTGGGTGTTGAGTTTGATAAGTTATTTGTAGATTTTGGATACTAATATTTTATCTGATATGTCATTTGCAAATATTTTCTCCCATTTTGTCAGTTGCCTTTTATTTTTCCTGAGTGTTTCACTCGCTGTGCAGAAGCTTTTTGTCTTGATCAGGTCCCAATAGTTTATTTTTGCTTTTGTTTCCCTAGCCTTGGAGACATGCCAAGTAAAAACTTGCTGCAGCTGAGATCAAAGAGGTTGTTGTCTGTTTTCTCCTCTAGAATTCTGATGGTTTCCTGTTTTACATTTAAGTCTTTCAGACATTTGGAGTTTATCTTTGTACATGGTGTAAGAAAGTCATCCAAATCATTCTTCTGCATGTTGCTATCCAGCTATCCCAGCACCATTTGCTGAAGAGACTTTTTTCTGTTAGATACTCTTTCGTGCTTTGTCAAAGATTAGTTGGCCATACGTTTGTGGGTCCATTTCTGGGTTCTCTATCCTGTTCCATTGATCAGTGTGTCTGTTTTTGTGCCAGTACCATAGTGTCTTGATGATTACAGCTTTGTAATACAGTATGAAGTCCAGAATTATGATGCCTGTATCTTTGGTTTTCTTTTTCAAAATTACTTTGGCTACTTGTTTCAGAGTCTCTGCCTCCCTCTCTCTCTGACCCTCCCCTGCTCACGCGGTCTCTCTCTCTGTCCTAGAAATAAATAGAACATTTAAAAAAAAAAAAATTACTTTGGCTACTTTTGTGGTTTCATACAAATTTGAGGATTGTTCCTGCTCTGTGAAGACTGCTGGTGTTATTTTGATAATGATTCCATTGAATGTGTAAATTGCTTTTGGTACTATTGACATTTTAATCATATTTGTTCTTCCAATCCATCAGCATGGAATGTTTTTCCACTTTTTTGTATCTTCTTCAATTTCTTTCATAAGCTTTATACAATCTTCCATGTATATATCTTTTACCTCTTTGGTTAGGTTTATTCCTAGGTATTTTATGTATTTTGGTGCAATTGTAAATGAGATCAATTCCTTGATTTCTCTTTCTGCTGCTTCATTTTTGGTGTATAGCTAGGCAACCAATTTCTGTCCTTTACTTTTGAAGGACAATTATGTTGGATACAGAATTCAATATTATTGTTGATGATGCTGTTTTCCTTCACCACTTTAAACATTTTTTTCCACCCTCTTCATGCTTGATGGTAGCTGAGAAGTACCAGAAGAAGTGCCAGTAGTGTGATAAAATTCTTGTCCTTCTTTATCTTTTTCTTTTTTTTAATGTTTTTTTTTTATTTCTGAGAGAGAGAGAGAGACAGCGTAAGCAAGGGAGGGTCAGAGAGAGAAGGGGAGATACAGAATCCGAAGCAGGCTCCAGGCTCTGAGCTAGCTGTCAGCACAGAGCCCAACGTGGGGCTCGAACCCACGAACCGTGAGATCATGACCTGAGCTGAAGTCTTATGCTTAACCGACTGGGCCATCAGGCACCCCATTGTCCTTTTTCTATAGTAAGTTTTGTTATTGTTGTCATTGTTTGTTTGTTTCCCTTCTCTGGTTTATTTCAAGAATTCCTCTTTGTCTTTGATTTACTTCTGTTCAAATATGATTTGCCTAGGTATAGTTTTTTTTCTTTTAATAATTTATCCTGCTTATGGTTCCTTGAGCTTCTTAGATTTATGGATTAATGCCTGCTATTAATTTTGGAGCAAGATCAGTCATTATTACTTCTGTTTTTTTTTTTTTTTTTTATTCTGTCTCTCCCTCTGGTAATCCAATTACACATATGGACATATTTGGCAATTATAATTGTTAACTGGATATATCCATTTTTGTTTGTTGTCAACCTATTAGTTACCTTTAGCATATTAATTATAGTATTTGAAAGGCCTCATCTAAGACTGATTCTTATGGTTGTTTTCTGAAAGTATATTTGTCTTCTTGCTCTTTTGTGTAGCTCATGATATATGTTGAAAGTTGGATATCTTTTATAGGACAATGAACACTAACACAAATAATTTTTACGTCTGTAAATGGGCACAAAATTCTTTCTACTACTTTAGTTCAAACACTTGAACTAAATCAATTTAGAAGCTGACATTCAAATATTCTCAAAATAAAAGGAAAACTAAAGCAATTAATTATCAATATTTGGACACAAACTTTTGGCTTAGGTGATATATAAAGGAAACAGGAAGTATATTCTCATATATATTATGTATATATGTTTATATATCTGATAGGCATATATCAGATATCTAGATAACTTAGTCTGCTATAAATATGTTTATATTTATATATAAAGTGGAATTTCTCCAAGTGGATTTATCGCAGATAAGAATGATCTTACACAGATTATTTCAACATAAGATAATTTAAGAGATAAAACTTATCTCTTAAATTTTATTAGAAGAATATACATCCTGAGTGCTTGGAGCAGAATCAATTTTTTCTCCATTTTATTATAAATAGGTATAGACATTTTTCTGCCTTGTAATGTTTTTCATGACTCGAATCTCTGCATTCCAGATCAACCATAAATAGACACACAGTTAATTTTATGGGGACTAGGAAAAATCTAAAGTCAATTTATGCTAGGTAAGTTCTTTAGAAACTTGCTACTCAGAATATGGTGAAAAGACCAGCAGCCTCAATATCATCTAGGTGTTCACCAGAAATGCAGAATATTAGATCCCATTCCAGATGTATTGAATTTGAATAAGGATCTTAATAAGTACAGGTGAGACAGCACAAATGTTCAAGAAACTCTGCTTTCAAGGACAAATAAAATTTGGCCTGATGCTAATCACTTTCAGTATCTAATCCCTTCAGAATGTTCAGGTTCTTATATGTCCTTTTCCATTTTATAGGAATAGGCTGAAAAAAAATTCAGTAGAAGCCCTCTAGCATTCACATAATATCATTTACTAAGTTATAATTATGATTTCAGCATTACATTTGACCTTTGGATACTTGCAATCCATGAGGGCCTTCATGGGTCCAAAATAATTCTGCCGTATTGAAACTGCTTACCCTTTAAAATAGAGACATACAGGCCTCTGTTATGAGTCTGTCATTTAAAAATAAACCCAGTTGATGTATCACACAATTATATAGAAAAGAATGAGAAAACTCTTTCATTATTGGAGGCCAAATCTAAAATAATAATTTCTTCTAGTGTGTACTGAATTGTTGAGAATCTAAAACTTTGTTTATTCTTCTCCAGAAAATGCATCATACATTATTTTGAATAAAATATAAGATATTCTCTAACCATGTTCTCAACTCAAGGTGAAAGTCATACTTTACATTTAAGTTTCGAGTAATATCATATGTATTTACTTTAAATATAGTTGTGCCTTTTTTTAGTCTATACAATTTGGCAGCTAATATCTGGGTAAACTGACAACATCTAATTACATATACTGCAATATCATATAAATTTCTACAAGTCATAATTTCTAAATTCTCAGCAACAATAAATAATAGGCTTTATATCATTTTTTTGAAACAGAAAATATATTCTAATCTGAGAGGTTTAAGAACATAAGATTTATTATAGGTAAATAATATAGAAAATGATAAATAATTATGCTTACACTCCATTTATTGATATTTCTAAATTATGTGTCACTTTAGAGTAACAGTGTAAACATTAGAATAGCCATTTATTATATGATTCTAAATCTTGCTGTCATATAGAAAAGCCTAGAGGTATTCCTTTTTTTTTTTCTTATGTTTACTTGTCAATTTTTAGCTCTATCCAAGGATGGACAAAATTCATCATTTTTCTGTCCCAGAGTTACATGGTGCTTGTGAACTACTATGTTATTGCTTTAGTTTGTATAGATTTGCAGTTCTTGCATTTTGCTTGAGAGTGTTGTTGAACTGATCCTCTAATGCAAAGTAAAAGTCAGCAAAACCTGCCAACTTTCCCTAGCTTTGGATTGAAAGGTAAAGTCAGAAATTTTCTAAACCAAATTGGAAAAGTGGAAAATAGCCTAAGGACAAAAAAATTCCTAAACTAAAAGAGTAGTTGGAGGCATCATCACAAAATTTGGGATAAAACCGATTTATACACTGAGTACACAGAATATCAAATTCCCTAATACAAGAATTGAGTGTCACTGATTTTATGCTCTTCTATTTTCACTGCACTGTTCAACAAATCTTTTCACTTGTCACAAAGATGAGTCAAAAGAACTGCATGTGGTACAGAATACTTCTCCCAACTTGCTCTCAACTAATCAATTTATTCTTTTCATATTATTTTCCATTCTCAGTTCATTTTTAAAATGATGAATGGCTTAGACAAATACTCTCACAAGTCTTACATGGAAAGAAAGCCATATTCCAAAATAATTATCAAAAAACACTTATTATATGCAATGTCTTCTATTATTTTATTTTATTTATTTATTTTACATAGGCTTCAGACTCAGTGCAGAGCCCAGTGCAGGGCTTCAACTCACAACCCTGAGATCAAGACTTGAGCTGAGATCAAGAGTCAGATGCTTAACCAGCTCAGCCACCCAAGTGCCCCATATGTCATTTCTTTTAAGTTTACACCAGTATGTATTAGAACTAAGAAAAATAAACAGAAAAAATGAAACTATGAAAAGCCATCTTCAAGTCATTCTAACTCTTGATTTGACTCTCATATATGAAAATACTGAGCATTTTCCCATAAATTTTGTTATTTAATATTGAAATATCAAAGTAATGTATTATTGAGATATTTCAATATTTTTCTCTATGTCTAAGAGCTACTTGATAAACTTTAAGTGCACTTTTTGCACCATCTAAATGATGCACATTAGATGATTATTTTTAATCCATAAATCGATAGCTCAGGTGGTATTGTTCTCTAATCTCAGGATATCAAGTTGAGCTGTGGCTTTTTTTTTTTTCTTGCATATCCACTTCACAGGTTTTTGCTTCAGTTTCCTAATTTATAAAATGTGGAGTGTGTGTGTGTGTGTGTGTGTGTGTGTGTGTGTCTGTGTGTCTGTGTGTCTAGATACAGGAATTTAAATCAAATAGAACTGAATTTGTATTTCTGCTTAACCAGTTATTATTTGAAACAAATCAAGCATATTTTATAATTTTGTTGCACTCCTCTGTAAAATACAAATACTAATATCACATCATAATTATAAATATTTTATGAGATGACATATAGTATATATGAGCTCTTGAATTATTATTGTTTACTCAGGAACATATTGGTATTCCTTTGAGTTTAAACATCTCTTCTAAAATATTGTTTATGCCTGTAATTCTGATTTTGGCTGTTCTTACAGCCTTTGGTGGGATACATGTTTTTAAATAAATAAATAAATAAATACACACACACACACACACACACACACACATACATTACTAGAAATGGCTACTAGTCAACCTCTGAAACCTTAGGAAAGTTAGTTCACTCTGGCACAGGCACCATGTTGTGTGCAAGAGAACCCCATTTTCCAGTTAGCTCATTGTCAGGCAAATTTACAAATTCTCTGAGAGTAAATTATCAAACAATAATTCTTGTCTTTCTTTAGCAGAAAGTTGAGATTAAAGAAATTAAATATACAATAAATTCTCCTTAATATCAACACTACTGATAATACTCCAGAAAACAAAAGGATGATTATACTTATGAGCAATAACAGACATATTACAAAATAAGGTATTTTGTTTACAGAACACTTGTGCTTTGTCAGACTTGTACATAGGTTATTTGTAATTTTCAAAGCAAATCTGCTAGATGTGTACTTTCTCCTCTACTTTAAAAGTGAGGAAATTAAGAGTAGGCAATTTCCAAACACACAATGAAATGTGAGATCCAATCTTTATAAATTCCCAATCAAAATGATTGCCACCCTAAGATTTCAGGAGTACAGAAGACAACGTCCTTAAACTTATACCACACAAAGAAAAAGATATTTCTTGGAAGAAATAAAATGTTAACAAGAATGGACATTAGCAAGGAAAATTGTATTGTTTTTTTTCCTTACCGAGCTGATAGGTTGCAGGGTAAAGAAATACAATCTGAATTGGACCCTAAAAGAAGCAAGAGGAAATACACAGAAGGGAAGAGGTGGCTATAATTAGTTACATCTAGTTTCCCCTTTAGTATCTTTCAGTCCAGTAAAATAGTTATTTTCAAAGCATATGTATCCAATAGTCCAGACATTTATCACATATTACACCTTCCAAATACCCTCATTCCTAATATATTAGTATTACTAGTACTACCTGCATGAATATGAATGATATGAGTTGATAATATATCAGTACAGAACCTGGTAACAAGATGGCCTTGTTAACAGAAAGTTTCCAAGATGATTTTTGTGAGGTAATGAAAAGGATTTCAAAATAACCTTTCAAAATTATCTGTTTTTCAAGATAGACTAGCAGAAAGGTAATATTCTTGTCCACTAGAACATCTAACATATATACACACATACATGCACACACAC
The DNA here is from genome assembly GCF_003009895.1 of Hyaena hyaena. Lineage (NCBI taxonomy): Eukaryota > Metazoa > Chordata > Mammalia > Carnivora > Hyaenidae > Hyaena > Hyaena hyaena. The sequence continues at coordinate 8,411 of NW_024082417.1, forward strand.
ACATCAATTTTCAGACATTTGACATCAAACAGTGAAAGGAAATGATCAATGAAGGAGGATAAGTAAATTAGTTAAGACCAATGCTTCTTTAAGTTTACTGTCTGGAAAGAATTTCCAGGCACAGGGAAAAGAGGGAAGCAAGCTGGAAGTCCAGGGGTCTTTCTGGGTTAAAGGGCCTGACCTGAGTCATGAAGATGAAGGCATCTTGAGTTGTAAGACATACTAGTGGAGAGGAGAAGGCTGGTACACAGAGAGATATAAAACAATCTGCAGAGGGTACCACTCAATTATCAGCTATGTACATTTCAGTTAATGCTGGTAATGAAACTACATGAGGCTAGCAGAATGCTACCTAAAACCAGTAGAGGGAATAATACCCAGTACTTTCCACTTCTGAAATAATTCCTGTCTCACCACCAAAGCAGATCAGCTCAGGAGTCAAATTAGTAGAGTTCACAGAAGGGTCCTCCCTGAGGAGAGGGTCAAAATTAGCCCTGATTAAAGGGTACTGTGTTTCTACTTAAAAACCTTACAAGTAACTCTCAAGAAGATTAAACTACTTTCTAGTAAGTGCATCTCACAGTAAAGATTAAAAACATGAATAGGAATATAAAAGTCATTCAGTGCTCAGCAAGGTAAAATACACAATATTGGTATTGCATATTTAAAAAATTAATAAGAATGCAAAAAAGCAAAATACAATATATAAAAAAGAGAAAACTCAAACCATAGAATCAGGCCAGAAATAATAGATATGATGTAATAGTAGATAACAAGTTTTGTTTTGTTTTGTTTTGTTTTGTTTTGTTTTGTTTTGCAAGTACCTGGCCAACCAATGGAGCCATAATTCAAAACTATTTGTCTGCATTAGTTTCCCAATTTCTATTTACACAGATTACCTGAAATTTAATGGCTTAAACCATACAGATTTTTTGTCTGAATTTTCTGGGGGTTGGAATTCTGAAATGAGTCTCATGGGGTTAAAGTCAATATGTCAACAGCACTTTTTTTCTTCTGTTTTTATTTCTTCTTTCTAGAGGGAAATTCCTTTTTCTTTTTTTAATTTTCCCACTCCTAGAGGCTAATTGTGGCCCTTTCCTTGATCATAGTATTCATCTTCATAGCAACTCCTCTCCTCCCTGACCTCCATCCTTGCCCAGGGGCCATGCTAATCTTCTCTGTATCGTTCCAATTTTAGTATATGTGCTGCCGAAGCGAGCACTCCTCCCTGACCTCCAGCTTCTTGTTTATGAGGCTTTTTGTGATGACATTGGACTCCCCTGAAATGTCCTGGATAATGTCTCCATATTGAGACCATTAATTTAACCACACCTTCAAAGTCCCTTTGCCATATAAGGTAACATATTCACAAGGTTCTAAGATTAGCATGTTGGCATTTTTGAGGGGCATCATTCTGTCAACTGCAGTATCTCTTCTTCCAGGCAAAGTAGTCATTTGGATGTGTCATTGACAAAGTTCCTTCCACTAGGAAGATTTTAAGTTCCTCTTCTCTCCAGATCCACTACAGAGAGCAGCTGTAAGGCTCTAGAAGTTCACTTACAACTGGTTACAGCACAGCTTATAAAACAGGGTCAATTGTTTCCCCTTCTGTGATCACCAGTCTTAGGGAACTCTTCATTAGGCAATATGCATGTATAGAAGCTGAGGTAGGGCTCCAAGAAGTGGACGTGTGATGAGAGTCTGAACCTGTTCACATAACTTATTTATTTCTCCCCAAACTATTCTAGCCTGATTCTCTCTCTCTCTCTCTCTCTCTGTTTCTCCCATTTGAAAGAGGATTCCTGTCACAATGATTAGTGGTGGTACATTATATTGGCAGCTCAGGTTTTATGTTCACTTGATGTCTCATAATAAGCATTCTATTTTAACGAGGTTCAGTACCAAAAGTGAGTTTATTCCCAAAATAAAATATTAATCCATAGAGATATAAATCTGCTTTAAAATCCTAAGGCTTCCTGCTGTGGTTCTACAAGGTGGCCTTTCCTCTGTCTCTGTACAGAATCTTTATTTATCATAGACATATTGAGACATATTGAATTGGTGTTTGGAATTAGTTGCTCTATGGAAATAGAATGTTTTTTTTCTCTCTAATATAAAATTTGCCTTTAAAAACAACACATAAGAAAATTTTAATTATATGTCATCGATGTATAGATATATACACTCTAAAGTAATAAGAGCAAGAAATATAGCATTTTTTGGTGAAAGTTCTGTTTATATTGCTATTCTTAAACTCAACCTGTTAGCAACATATTTAAAAAGGGCAACAATGGGAGTGATAAAATTATTGGCTGAGCTGAAAAGTCACAGTGGGTGTTAGAACTTGCTATAAAGCAAATGTTTGAGGGTTCATTGTCAGGCACTATAACACTCAGATGTCTGAGAAAGCTTAGTAAACTGATCACAACAGGGTAATTAAATAGAAAAACACTCACTCATGGTCTATTAACTTTAGTATTCCTCAAGTAGAGGCAACCCTTAGATCTCTAGATAATCTTCTTGACAATATATCTTTTGGATACAAGGGGCACTGGACAAAGTATGACTGAACATATTGGGGCATAGTAATTTTTTTGAAGTTCTGAAAGAAAAGTAAATAATGTTTAGCTTCTCTTACCCATAAAACACTAACAAGCATGGTTGCTAGTCATTTGTAGATGGTAGCCCCATAGTCAGAGCTGCCACATGCCAAAGGAAGTATTGGAATAGTAGGCTGAGAGCTAAAGAATTAATAGGTATTCTGTAACCCATCATTTCTATCTCAATAATATGGAAGAGAGAGAAAGAAACATAAAGGTCTATCCCCATCAAATCTGATAACAATTATGACAAAAATATAGAGATTTTACTGATTGAGTACTTTTAGCAAGATATACATTGTCTATATGTAATTGCTTATAATGAGAAAATTGAAATTTATAGATTTATGAGACATGAGCTGCTGTAAAATTTCAGTATCAATTATGTTATTATAAAAGGTTAAAATTTTTTATGACTGAAATGGCTTATTTTGTGTTAAGTGATGTTATAGACCTGAATCCCTTAAGGATGTCATGTTGTAGGACCTATTCCATCCTACAAACAAGGGAACAAGGTATTCTAGCTTCTTTCATGCATGGTTCCTCACTCCATTCCAGCTGCATCATATGTATAAGTTAGGAACCCACAGGGCTATACATTTACTTGTTTACATGTATCATCTTCTTATGTGTCTATAACATGTTCTTTTATTAAACTGGTTTAGAAATAAAGTGGAAAAAATTAAGTGTATCCAAGAGGTCATTTAGCAATATTTGTACCTAGTCTAGATTCAACCAGGTAAACACCTGGTATAGGTCTGGCTTATTTATTTGATTTTAGGATGACCTCTTTTATGTGGGGAGGATAAGGAAGTAAGGTAAAAACAAGCAACACCCTATTTCCCAGACCACATATATACTCCAAGGTTACACAGGTACTGATTAAAGCCCTGACACCTGCAAGTTCTTGAACTGTAGGGATCATTTGTTTTCATTTATGAATATTCTAAAGGGGTGCTTGCTAAACTTTAATATGAATGAGAATCATATTGGTATCTTATTAAAATATAGGTTCTGTTTTAGTTGTTCTGGGATAGCACCAGATATTGACTAACAATGTTGACTCATAGGCACACTTTGAGTAGTAAAGATCAAGGACATTTTGGGGGGGACTCTTAGAATGGAAGACTCAATATCATTGTATGAGATAGTCCTAATGGCATAAATATATTTTGAATATCTTTTGAGGGGATATAACATGTGGGAGACTAGCACCAAGCAAACAGAATGGATGTGTGAGATTCAGAGAAGACGGGTAGCCTCTTTTCTGCATATCTGACCAGTACTCCCAGTGAATATCTCAACCAAAGCATATCTTGTTATATATGCCACACACTGTAAGTTCTATCATCTCTAATTAAGCTCATTAAAAAGAACATTTGAATTGTATATTTTCAATTATAATTGATACCTCAAATTACAGTATGAATTTTAAAGAAATCTACATTTCACATGAATGAAGAAAATAAGAAAGTCCCAGATTAGCATGAAATAGGCTAACCCCTTGCCAACCTTAAAGGATCCAAGGGAGCAAGCAAAAATAGAGCTTGTGACAGACCGTGTTGTCTCCTGGGGGTGGTCCACTGAAAATCTTGTTAACAGGCTAGGTCCTGAATGAATACTCCCAATACTGGTACTGAGTAAACTTATGCTATAGACTAAGAGAAATATTAGGGCCCCAGTTGTTGTGCTTGTTACTGCCAGATGGGAAATTTGTGGATAACAGCAAAGAGATGGGCTGAATATATCACAGCCCAATGTATCACACTACAGGGCAATTCAACTGTATTCAGTAGCTTAGGCATTGAGCATGCTTATGGCTCATCAAATGATATCTCTACCACATCAAGTATTCTTGAAACTCCAGCTTGCATATCCTGGACTTGTCTCTCTTAGTCTCTTGAGTAGCATGTCTTATTTTCCAGCCCCCACAAATATCCAGACTAAATGCAAAAGGAGAGCCAGTAGGATATATGACAGATTTGTGGGTAATCTGGATTATATAGCCCAAAATAGACCTCTTGAAGGATTGCTTGTAGAAGTAAATGACAGAAGATTTATGCCCCCATTTCTTTTTGAGGAACTCTGAAAACCTAGATTTGAAAGCTTCAGCTCTGAGGTATAAATTTGTTAGAGGTTGAGTTTCAACAGAAAACTAGTTTCTTACTTTAAGCATGCTAAATACTGACTCAAAAAGTTGTTAGAAAATACTGAGAAAGGTAGCCATTGAAATAAATGTTAGACATGACTGAAAATGGAAATTATCCATAGTATCTTGTTATATTCTGATCGCTGTCACTATAAGTGTGGCATTGTTCTGGAATAAAGATAAATGGCATTGAAAGCCCAACAGGCCCTGCAACTAAGTGATGGGGAACAATTAGCAGATGGCATGTGTACTGCCAGTTTGTCACTAGCAAGTCATGCACATGTAAGTGTTTGAGAAGGATCTGGGAAGCCTAGCATGGGTAGTAGAGAAAAGACAAGATCAATGTAGCTTATGTTTTCATAATTAATTAGCTACAAGAGGATGTAATTCCTTTGTAACCTCTAACAGGTATTTTCAAAAAGGAAACTGAATTTTGTATGTCTATAGATACCTCAGCTATAAGCCAAGTTGCCAAACTGAAGTGAGACCATTTGTATGTCACTTCATCATCAAAACACAGCTTCTGTGTTACATTTCTTGGCTGCGATTTATAAGCCAGAGGTTTTATCCTCAGTATGTCTGAGATAATGTTAAGAAACCTTGTTTTGTTAAATCCACCAAGGCTACTGCAAGTAGTATGTTCGATTCATGAGCTTTAGAATTATTCATATTGAACCGGTGAACACTGCTAAAAAATGTGGACCATAAAAGCCAGATACTTTTCTTTCACTCCCAAGTAAAGAAATGGAATTTGTGACAAGATAATATAAAAATCTACGTCTATAATATTTTATTTTTTTAAAGAATTGCCAGGTGTAAGCCCTGTCTCAGAGACTGAAATTTAATAAGACTAAATTCAATCATGTAACATAAGAATAACAGTGCATTGTTGAAGAGACAGATTTTTTTTAAATTAAGATACGCTATGAAAACAAGTAGATATGGTATATATTACTTTTCAGAATAATATTTAAAACTTGATTATAAAGAAACACACAAACATGAGAATGGTTTTTTCATACTTACATATCAAAACAAAGAAATAAAGGGAAATAGACTTAATATTACCGACAATGTAATAAATATTTTCCTCAAAAGTGCCACAATGGGGAAATAGATGTTAATCTCCAAGGTGGAACAAGAATACTTGATAACTTTCTGAATACAAGGTAAGTAACAGTTGACATTTAAGGTTATAATTTTCAATCTATTCAAATATTTGTTTCCTTATTTTATAAAATATTTAGATAGTGTTATGGGGGAAGAATGTATACCTGGTAATAATATGCCTATACTCTTAATTATTCCACAAGAATGCAATGCTTGTGGCTCCTGAGTGTCTCATTTGGTTGAGAGTCTGACTTTGGTTCAGGTCATGATCTCATGGTTCATGAATTCATGAGTTCAAGCCCCTCATTGGGCTCCCTTCAGCATAGAGCCTGCTTTAGATCCTATGTCCCCCTCTCTCTGCCCCTCCCCTGCTTGTACTCTCTCAAAAATAAATAAACACTGAAAAAAAGGATGCAATGCTAGACTGTTACTTGGTACTTATTTAACAGACACATATGGAAGAAATAGGTACGAAGTGATATGCTAGCTTTAGTGAAGTAGCTGGTGGTGGGTAGAAGTTAGTAGTACAGAATAAAAATGTGAATATGAGAAAAACAGTGATCAATAGTATAAGATTTCCAGGTGCCTTATTTAGTAAAATTGGCCATAAACAAAGGTGCTTTATAAAACTTTTTGAGAAGTCAAGGTATAGGAAAGTCTTGATCGTTGATTTTTTTAAATTTCAGAATATATTATTTTCGGTAAAAAACATGGTATTATTTCAAAAGTAGGGTAAAATATTATATGTTCCATACTCAGTAAAGATGATATAAGAAAGGCACACAAGTTTTTCTGGAACAGAAGTATTTTATATATATAAATATATATAGTATTGTTTTTAAAACATATGCTTACTTTACTTCATTTCGAAATTTAAAAACCACCTATGATAGTTATTTATAAACAGGTAAATGAACAGAAAAACACATTTTAAAGAAAAAAAAACTATTGAAATCCCAACATCCACCTTCCTTCTTACTTACTAGGTCAATAGTCTTGCAGGCATACTTCTGCATTTTTCTCTCTGTTCATTCATGCATATACTAGCGGAGGTAAATGCATATAGAATTTTATTTATTTTTATATAAAGAATATCATACTATTTAATCTGTAATCATTATGTTTAATACTATATATTTACATCTCTAATAATGCAAATATAACAGATATATTTTCACTGAACACACACACATGTACTATTACAGATATGAGATTTAAAAATATGGTGGTTTTAGAGCAATTATTTCATATTATATATCTATATATAGATATAGATATATCCTATTTCAAGAAGTTCACTCCACCTGCACCTGATCATATCAGACAAACTATATCATTTTAGTCAATGTATATCTTCTATTATTTTTATACATATTCTTATAACAATATTTATAGTATGTCATCCTTGGAAATTAATATACACTTGTAATAAAATCAATATTAAAAAACACATCTTTGGGCCAAGAGCATGGTGAAACAATACCAAATGAAAAATTTATTTATATATACTTTTTCTTGGTTCATGATGTTTGATGATTCCTCAAAAACAAGCTGTAAATGTGTTACTTGTAGAAAGAATATGAGCAAAATAATACGCATTCTATTTCAACAACACACACTTGATTTAAAATGGCTATCATGAAAAGTGGTGACAATAACACTGTTAGAAAAAGGTATAGACCTTATTTTTTTTTTTTTTGCAGTAAAAGTTTAGTGTGTGCTCATCCAATAATTACTAATGCCTAAACTGATCTAGAATTGTTTGATGGACCACCCAAAGTTTGTATTATTTTTTCTTTTATACCTGTCAACATTGTCTTCCTGGAATTCATTATTTTTTGACATGTTGCAAATAAAGTAGTTCCATTTTAGGGGAAGAAGTTAGAATCTCTACCTGACATGTCCTCATACCTTTTAGTGTGACGGCTATTTGAGTATATGCTTCAGACTAGAAATGAGAACCTATTGCACTCTGAATCTTTTAAATCAATTTTCAACCTAAATTCAGTTGATACTGAGTCAGCTCCATATAGCCTATACTATAGTACACTATATAATACGGTCCCTAACTCTAACTGTCACGTGTGTGTGTGTGTGTGTGTGTGTGTGTGTGTTTATGTTTGTCTGTTGTAACTGCTGCAGGAATTTACACTCCATAAGAACAGGAGCTTTGCTTTTACTCCTTGCTGTATTTCCACTACTTAGCACACTACCTGACACTGCCTGATGCTGCTGGTCAATACATACATATATATTAAGTTTATTTATTTATTTTTTTAATATTTTTATTTATTTCTAGGAGAGAGAGAGAGAGACAGCGTGAGCAGGGGAGGGTCAGAGAGAGAGGGAGACACAGACTCTGAAATAGTCTCCAGGCTCTGAGCTGGCAGTCAGCACACAGCCCGATGCGGGGCTCGAACCCACAAACCGCGAGATCATGACCAGGCGCCCCTAAGTTTATTTATTTATTTTGAGAGAGAGACTGAGCACATGAGTGGGGGCTGGACAGAGAAAGAGGGAGAGAGAATCCCAAGCTGTTTGCACTGTCAGCACAGAGCTGTTTGTGGCTGGATCCCATGAACTGTGAGATCATGACCTTAGCCAAACTCAAGAGTGGTTTGCTTAACTGACTGAGCCACCCACACACTCCTACAAATATATTTCTGTTGAATGGATAAGTTGTGTTGTTTCAAGAATCCAAAATATTTGAAAACATTGTAAGCACCATCGCAAGGTTGGGCTACTCAGTGTAATATGCTGAAGGCAAACTGTTAATAAGAACAATTTGTTTGTGACAAGATTTATATCAAAATTATGTAATATTTTGTTAGTCTAATCTTAATCATATTTCAATAATCCTAACTCTAGGATAGTAAATGACAGCACACCTTTAACAGAATTTTTTTTACTATCTAATTTGGCATTTAAGCAAAGTTTGGAATTTGTTAGCACAAAGTATATTCATGATGTCATCTTTCCTCAATGTCTTTGAGCATGAGAAGGTAGTGTCCACTACCCAAATGCCTGGAATCCTACAATAAACAAACCATTTAGAAAATAAATATGGAGGGGCACCTGGGTGGCTCAGTGGGTAAGTGCCCGACTTTGGCTCAGGTCATGAACTCACAGTTCGTGAGTTGGAACCCCACATCAGGCTCTGCACTGACAGCGTGGAGCGTGTTTGGGATTCTGTCTGTCTCTCTGTTTGCCCCTCCCTCCCCTTAAATAAAAAGAAATATGGAAAAGCAGACAAGAAATTGTCCAATGGAGAAAATGTACTTGAGAAAGAACTAGAGGAGTTCTATGTATTCTTCATTATGTCAGTAAAGCCTTGGCCATTTAGATTTACTTCTCTAATTGTTTTACTCATATACTTTTACTTTTGATTTTTTTTAAATATACATATTGTAGATTTAACTTTTTCTTCAAAAATCCCTAGCAGATTTTTTTCATTTTTTCTAACTGATTTATATATTTATTTTTATTATTTTTTATTTTAGAGAGAGGGTGAGAGAGAGTGTGCACATGTGATTGGGGGAGAAGCAGAGAGAGAAGGAGAGAAAGAATTCCAGGTGGACTCCAAGCTGAGCACAGAACTGGACATGGGGCTTGATCCCATGACCCTAGGATCATGACCTGAGCTGAAATCAAGAGTCTGATGCTCAACCCACAGCCACCCAGGTGCTCAATCATCCTTTCATTTTTAATTTCTCTATTAGAAATATGGTGCTAACATATATTTTCCACTGGGGCACCTGGGTGGCTCAGTTAGTTGAGCGCCCAACTTTAGCTCAGGTCATGAACTCACAGTTTGTGAGTTTGAGCCCTACATGGGGCTCTGTGCTGACAGCTCAGAGCCTGGAGCCTACTTCAGATTCTGTATTTCCCTTTCTCTCTGCTCCTTACCTGCTCATGCTCTGTCTCTTTCTCTCTCAAAAATACATGAACATAAAAAAATTAAACATATGCTTCCCACTCCATATATTATGTTATATTTTCCAAAATACATGAATTGGACATATAGCCAAACAATCAGTGTATTTTGTTTTTGTTTTTCTGGAATTGACCTAAACTTTGGAGGGAGATATATGTATATACACATACAGATATCTATATATCTATCTTAAATTTCAATATGCATCACTAATTCATGCTAAACATAGATTAAGTAAGCTTGGAATTCCCAGAATCAATATTTGGACTGCATGGAGAAAGTCTATTTAACAATAAAAATAAGTGATCAATAAAAGAAGACAGATGGCTGATCACATTTGAAGGTATGAATCCAGCTGTGCATGAAGCCAGCTTCTCTGATTACACTTGACACTTACAAAAACAAATATCTCCTTTCTTCCCTTGAGATAATCTCGATTGCAGTCTGATACTTGTGATTAAAATATTAGTGGCCAACACAAAGATCAAAGTTGTTTATATTTTACAAATGAAGAAATTACCAGACTCAATGAATATATAACTTAACCAAATAAAATACATGTTAGTGAAGGCCAAACTATTGTATTCAGACAGTAGATTTCTTAGCATTTCTATTTTTTATAACTTTTTTAGGCCTTCATGGTTCTGTACAGAAAGAAAATTTCACTTTTTAAATCATCGGTAAAATACAGGAATTTTTACCTGATACATTTAATACTCATCTTATTTGTTAAAATGTCTCAGTTCTTCTTCTTTTTTAAATTTTTTTTTAACATTTATTCATTTTTGAAAGACAGAGACAGACAGTGTGAGTGCGGGAGGGGCAAAAAGAGAAGGAGACACAATCTGAAATAAGCACCAGGCTCTGAGCTGTCAGCACAGATCCCAACATAGGGTTCAAACTCATGTACTATGAGATCATGATCTAAGATGAAGTTGGACACTTAATCAACCGAGCCACCCAGGTGCCTTAAAATGTATCAGTTCTTAGTATGCCATAGAATGCTAGAGCTGTAAAAATAAATATAATTATTGTTTTTTCTTTATTTGGATAAATCGGGTAATTCTAATTTTTCCTTCCAGGTTTTATAATTTTCTGATAAGCTGCACATATTCAAGATAATCCTTTATGATACCGATACAAATCAGTGAAGTTATGGATTTGAAAAGGTGTTATCTCTATTGCATTCCCTTCCCAGGAAAAAAATCACAAGGATTTTCCAATATAGTCGGCAGTTTAACTTATGACCTCCAATCAAATACTATATTTTTGTCTACTGAGTGTTTATCTTAATAGTATTACTCGTGAAAACCACAGAATACAAATTCTTAACATTATGAGAGCATGCACTACTCTGAAAAAAATTAAGTTATGACTTGTTCTCAACTATAAACCCATATGCTCAATCACATAGACTTACATATGCCTGAAAAAGATCTACATTTATAAGTTTGCCACATTTTTCCCACAGATAATCTATTTTATGAAAGTGAAATTCTCATACTTTATTTTCTTCTGCTCTTACAAAAATATATGAATAGTTCATCAAAAGGCAAATGAAGGCAGGCTTAGTAACTTCTAGGAGATTTCCTGTGTCTTTAATATAATATCAAGAAATATGTAAGAAGTATGAATGTTCAAGAGAAGGACTCACATGGATATCTGTATACATAGTTTTTGGACTCTCCCAAGTAAATAACTCTCTCTTTTAACCATATTTGTTTTCTATTTCAAACAAAAAATGTCATAACTTTATCAATGCCATATAGGATGAAAAATAATTTATATTAGAACATTAAAATTTAATTTGTAATTTATTAAAAATATTATACTTCCTTACATTTTTTGTAAAACATTTTGAGCTATTTTCTCAGAAGGAAGAATGCATTTCTCTGAATGGAAAAAATATATTTATTAAAATGTATGTATTTATATAATATTAAATACTTTATTAGGAAAATATAATAATCAAACATTCAAATTTTATATCTATTTTGTTGATATTTTCTTGTAGAGTTTGTCTTACAAATACATGTATAAAATAGAATATATTTTGAATTTATTCTTATATGTGTATCTTCAGTAATAATCATTCTTATGATATTATATAATTACAGACTGCCCTTTAAATTTGCTTAAAATGCTTGTATGAAAATTAAAAAATGGTCAACTGAAACTAAATACTTAAAAGGACAATTTAAGTTGTGGAATAAATCCAGTATCTCTCATTCTCCTATATATTTATTTTTTCTTCCTAATCCCTTATCACAATAGCCCATACAAACAGGTATCGCAACTGAGAATATAGCTAAGAAGATAGGGGAGAAGAAAATATATTGGAGCAAGTAAAGAAGCCATCTATTTCTCATAACTACTAAAGGAGTAAAATTAAGGATTATCATATGTTAATAATTCATAGTGGAAGAAAGAGAGAACAAAAGTGAGTAGGAGAAGAGAGTTTAGAAACAGACAGGAGAGAACAATATAAGCAGGCAATTCTGAACCACAATTCTATTCATGTCACTTGTAAACATTTAATTTTTTTAATTTTTATTTATTTTTTAGAGAGAGTGCAAGTGGGGGAGGGACAGAGAGAAAGGGAGACACAGAATCCAAAGCAGACTCTAGGCTGTGAGCTGTCAGCACAGAGCCTGTTGCAGGTCTTGAACAGGTATCAAACAGGGCTTGAACTTTTCACTACGAGATCGTGATCTGAGCTGAAGTCGGATGCTCAACTGATTGACCCATTCAAGGTGCCCCATAATGTAACATTTTAATATGCTCAGTACAATTATAAAGTTTAATATATAATACATATAAATTAAATATATAATATAAATTTATATTATAAACTAGGTATTACATAAGCATATATGTATACTTATATATAATTTAATGTAATGTTTATAATTCAATAAAAATTTATAAAGCATTTTCTATGTCCCAATGCTCTTATGGCACTGGGGATATATCAATGACCAAAACCAAAAATCCTTGTCCATATAGAGCTTCTTTTTTATAGGAAAGACAAAAAAGCCTAAATAAGTGATATATTTGATGTGACTAGTGCATGGGAAGAAAGCCAATAAAGTGATGAAACCTAATAGAAGGGTGTGTGTGTGTGTTCTGGCCACACAGGGTAGATGACATGTAAACAATAGTCTGAAGGGATATGAGGGAAGAACTTAAACATAATGAAATTTGGGTAGAGTACACCTGTCATAAAGGACAATAAATAAAAGACTCTGAAATGGGATTATGCTTGAGTTCAATTAGAAAGATGAGGAAGGGGCAGGAGTTACGATGTTATAGAAAGGTATCTGCCATTAGAAGAAGTTCAACTTTTATTCTGAATGAGATGTGAAGGCATTGCAAATTTTGGAGGAGACTGGAATGATATATTTTTCAGTTAACAGGATCACTCTACCTACTATAGAAGAATAAAAGGAAAAGAAAGGAGCGGAAGAAGGAAAAGCCAATTGGAGACAGTTGGGGATAAATTAGGGTAAGAGACATTGGCAGTTTGGTCTGGAGGTGAAATGATGGAGGTGGTGAGAAATGCCCAGATAGAGATGAGAGGGTTTGCTGCAAACTGAAGATGTTGAAAGAGGAGTCAAAAGTTCCACACAGCAACTTTTTGAAAATGAAACTTCAACCAATAGCATGCAAGAATTCATGCTGATGGGACTGTAAAATGGTGCAACAGCTATAGAAAACAGTACAGCAATTTCTCAAAAAGTTAAAAATAGAATTGCAAAATGATCCAGCAATCCCAAAATATATTTGGATCCAGAAAAAAATTGAAATCAGAATCTCAGTCTGATATCTGCATTCCCATGTTCATAGCAGCACTATTCACAATAGCCAAGATATGGAAACAACCAAAGTATCGATCAACAGATGAATAGAATATGCATACAATGGAATATTAATCAGCCTTAAAAAGGAAGGAAATCCTGCCATTTGCAACATGGATGAACCTGAAGGACATTATGCTAAGTGAAATAAGCTAGGCATAGAATGAAAAACACTGGATGATAGCATGAAGTCTCTCATGGACTGGCAAATTGTTTCTTTCTGGTTCTAAACATAGGTCTGTTGACTGCAAGCAGATTGTAGACATTGTAAATCAGCATTTGTTAGATTCTAAGAAACTATGGGCTTGAACAAGGGGAAAGGGAGAAAGTGGAATTATCTGTATAACAGATCACTTATCTAGGTGACTCCTGTCCATTGGAAGGGGGCCTGAAGTCTTTTTACGATATAATGGAAAATTATTCAATTCAAGAGCCATTAAGGAAAATGAAACAAAACAAAACAAAACCAGAATGACATACATTTGAAATACCTTCTGATGTTTGATGCTTCCTGTTCACTAACCCTTCTCTCTATTTACATTTGTTCAGCGTTCAGGGTCTAGGGACTGGCTTTATCTTGGTCTGTTAGATTCTGATCAGTATAAGAAATTTCTCTGACTTCATGCCCAAGTCTTTATATTTTTCTCTCACTATTGTGAAGGTGTCAGTCCTTGTTTCCTGCCTTTGTTTGCTAAATATACATATATTCTTTAATTTAACATGTTCAGAGGGCTGACTTCCCTCTGTCTGAGAGAAGCTACTCAGTTACAAATCACATGCCTTCTTCCAGTTTTATGTCTAAAAGCCTTAGCTGGAAATTGTTAAACATCTCTTCTTAAATCACTATTTCAAAGTGCTTATCAAAAAAAAAGTCTATATATTGGCTTGGTTTCCATCTAGGAAATTGTTACTTCTTTGACTCTTTTGCCTTTATTTTCTGATGTTTTCCAAATTTCTATATTTTGCACATTTTCTTGTCTCTCTCATGAAAATTTCATGTACTCTGAAAGCCTTCCCTGGTATCTATCTTCAAATTTAGATTAGGAACTCTCACATATGGTAATACAATATCTACCTTGGTTTGTAAGCAATTACCAGTTTTACTGATTGACTGATTGATTGATTGATTTAAGAGAGAGTAAGAGAGAGAATTAGCAGTGCAGAGGCAGAGAAAGAGGGAGACAGAGAGAAAATCTCTTAAGCAGGCTCCATGCTCAGCATGAAGCCTGACGTGGGACTCAATATCACAAACTGTGAGACCATGACCTGAGCCAAAATGAAAAGTTGAACAGTTAACTAACTGAGGCACCTAGGTGCCCCACCACAACATATTTTAATTACTTGCTTGTGTGTGTGTGTATAAAATTATATATATATACATACATACATACATATATAATTTTATACACACACATATATGTGTGTGTGTGTGTGTGTATATATATACAGATATACACACACACACACACACACACACATATATATAATTTTTCAGTAAAACTTCTGAGAGCAGACTAGGTCTCTATCTATTTCAATCCTATACTTGCTATACCTAACTCTGTTCAGAGGAGAGTAGGTGATGAAATAGTTCGGAATGAATTAATTAATGGATATCAGTTCTATGCAGATGATATCTGTTGCATTTACTATTAGGATCTCTCTCCTGACTTCCATTCTTATGTTTTAAATATTTGTCCATGCTATAAAAATATGTTTAAGACAGTCCCACCACTTTTTAAATCCAAACCAACTCCAGTTTTACTACTGATAACATATTCCTTAAGCCTCCCAATTTTATAATTTGAACTGAATATTAGACCTTTTTCTCTCTTCCCATGTCCTCATGTCTCAGGTCAGATGATTTGTTTTCTGGAATTCATTCTTCCTTCTCTATGCGTGTGATTATACAATGAGTATGATTGTATGCCTTTATTTTATGGTCTATTGGAATAGTCTGCATTCTGGCCATTTCATGGCCAATATCTCCTTCAGATGTGGAAATCTTTCACAGGTATCACGGTCACTTACAAGCCACTTTCAAGGCACACATAAGCTTCAAAGATTTCCTTCATCATCTTTACAGACTCTTTTCAAGCCATTCTAGGTCATATATAATATGCTTCAGTCTGGTCTCTGGGTTTTTCTCCCCAAATTCCCAAAGCAGAAATAGTTTTCTGTAACAGAAAGGTACCCATTTTGGTAAAAAGAATGTACTGTTTGGACTTTTGTTCTCCATCTATTTATCATTGGAATCTTTGGCGAATCATTTACTTGTCTGTGGCTTTGCTTCTTTCTACAAAAATATGATAATGATATTTCTATTCTTGTGTCATTATGTGTGTGTGCATGCATTCATGCACTTATAACATGATTATGTGCATGGGGCACCTAGAAGAGTGCTTCTTGCATAATGATTGTTCGCTTAGTAGTAGCTACTATCTGGATGTCCACCCATGATCTGACCAAGCTAAACTACTCCTATTCCACATATTATAACTCTAGACACTCTTTCATAGGTACACAGACCATGATTAAATCTGCAATGATTTATACAAATCTCTAAAAATAAAGTTTCTTAAATCTCTCTACCTCCACTTTAGAGTAAAACCCTTCCAAAAAGTTGCCTATTGTCTCTACTTCCATTTCCTACTCACTTCTTCCCACTCCCTGTGAATTTGCTCCAATCTGGTCTTTGCCTCCAGCACTCACCAAACTATTCTTCTTTAGGTCACCGATGATAAGAAATAGTTCACATGAAATATTTCAAATATTGCCCAATATGACTCTGTATCCAAGTGCTCTTAGCTTCATAGAAAAAGCAACAGAGTTTCCCCCCTAAAATTAAAAGTACCTGGATACAGTAAGGTCTCCAGATCTTGATGTACTTGGGTGAAATAAGTCAACCAGATTCTAAATTGTGCACACTCTGTGTTATCGAGGAACTTCCATATTTATGATCAAGATTGTCAAAAATCTCTGAGTTACTTAATAGCTATTCAGAATCTTATACTCTCTTACTTCCATAGAAAACTTTAACAATGATAAAATAGGAATCTTTTTCCTCTATCATATGATAGCATAAAGTTTTTTCTTTATATATTGTGTTCTATCAGCATTGAAGTAGGTAGTGTTTATTCAGATTGAAGGAAAATTGACCAATTGTGTATGGGACTTGATTGCTAACAGCTAGGAAGAATGATCCAGGTTCCACATCTCAGTGTATCCAAACAGGCAGAACAATTTGCAGTACTTGTACAAATAAGGAAATATATTTTTCTATGCTAATAATAGTCCAAAACTTTCTGCTTGTGAAAAAAAATATTCTCTGGCAAAACAAAGGTCTGTTTTTTGTATTTTTTTTTTAATACCAGGAAATATTTATTTATTTATGTTCATTTAATGGGATATAAGTGCCAAATAACTGATTTTCTCTTTATCCTTTTCTCTCTGAAATTTGCTGTTTTGTGTCTGGGTCTTAATTTACAAAGGTGACTGATATAACATGGAGAGATTAATGCACCAAAAGAAAATTTCAATGTTAATGAGAGTTCTCCTAGGAACCAGAGGCACTTTGTAGGGTCTCAGGAGCTTTGGTCAGGAAACAGAAACAGTACAGCAATAGGCTTAAGCCAGAGCCTTTATTAGGGCTCACACAGGAAAGGGAAGACAGGGCAGGGTAAACAATTTAGGACTGGCTTTTTTGAATAATTTCATCAGGCTTTGTGCAGTAGGTCCCTAGTTGATTAATACGTGGCCCTGGGATGATTAAACAGGAATATTGCCTCCTGGAGTACAAAGGCCAGAGAGAAGTTTGGTTCTGTTTTAGTTAGTCTGTATATCAAAGACTTGTTTTGTGAGTTCCTAGATATGTCTAAGAATTGGCTAATTGGCTAGTCAGAGAGGGGCAGTCTTTCCCTAAAGTGAAAGGTGATATTTGTTACTTTGTGTTTTTTTTTTAAATTTTTAATGTTTATTTTTGAGAGACAGAGAGAGAGAGAGACAGAGCATGGGCAGAGGAGGGGCAGAGAGAGAGAGTGAGAGACACAGAAACTGAAACAGGCTCTAGGCTCTGAACTGTCAGCACAGAGTCTGATGCAGGGCTAGAACTCACGAACTGTGAGATCATGACCTGAGCCAAAGTCAACACTTAACCAACTGAGCCACGCAGGGGCCCCTAGTTTTTGTTTTTATTTCTTAATTTTTTAATGTTTATTTATTTTTGAGAGAGAGAGAGAGAACCGGAAGGGGCGGAGAAAAGGGAGACAGAATTCGAAGAAGGCTCCAGGCTCTGAGCTGTCAGCACAGAGCCCAACGCGGGGCTCAAACCCATGAACCATGAGATCATGACATGAGCCAAAGTCTTATGCTTAACTGACTGAGCCACCCAGGCGCCCCTATTTTTTTTTATGTCAAAACATGATAATACACAAAGTTAAAAAAAGAAAAAAAGATTAAAACACATGCCCACTACCAGCCATAGTTGTAACGCAGTTCTCTGTTTTTATATACCTGGAGAGACAAGTTTTGGCAGTGCATACATCAAGGGTGCCTGTGTTTGTGGAATAAGAAATGTCTTATTGGATTCTGTAAAAAAGAGGTAAATGAAGAGTTAATAGAGGTACTTTAGAAGAAACAGAATCCATTTAGGGCAAGGGTTTGAAGAATGGGACAATTGTCCTGAGTTGACTAAGCTTTGGGATGTTGAAGGCACAGATATACAGTGTCTTAACTTTAGCCACCCCACCTAGCTCTCAGGGTATCAATTTAACCACAATAAGATATCTCTGCTGTAATTCAGTGCACTAATTGCAAAGTTCAGAAATTAATTTTCTAGGTGGAACAGTGAAAAGCTTATGAATCGTTAACCATTTATGTCACAACATTAAAGGAACAGAAGAAAGTTACTTTGCTTTAGAACACTGCTTATAGAATATTATAATCTTTAGCATATCTATGGTATATTGGCACTGCCTTCCTGAATTATTTTTCTTCGTACACTTATTTTTCTTAATTTATTGTCATGCTGAGTAACTATTTCTGTGATCCTTCCCCTATTTAATACATGCTGTTGTTATCACTAGGTTATAGAGTTCTGAGGGCTATAATCTTTTTACTTTCCATTGTGTAGCTCAATGTTTGTTATATCTCTCTGATACATCTGTCTGTCTATCTATCTATCTATCTATCTATCTATCTATCTATCATCATCATCATCTATAATAGACTTTCAAATCTTCATTTGTTAAACTTCAGCGTGCTATATCTGAATAACCTTGGAGCACAGCGATAAACATGGAACTGTCATGAGATAAATATGGACTCTCTTTTTTCTTCCCATTCTTTTTTGTGATCCATAGTAAAATTAAAATCTTCTTGATTGTTTTCAGTGTTGGCTTTAAACTTACTCATATCAAACTGAAACTGCTTATTTGAACCATATCTTCTCAGCATCTAGACATGGCATGCTCTAGGAAAGCAAGACTTGGGAAAAAGTCCAGGCAATTTCATGTCATATATATCATATGCCAATAGATGCCACCATTGCACTGTGACAACCATCTGTGTTATAGTAACAACTCTCTTCTCCACTTTGGTATTAGAGAATGCTTAAGTATAAATCATTAAATATAGCTTGGGAAATATATCCCACACACATTTTTTTTTTATGCCCTTAAAATATGGATGGAAAGTTAAATTCCAAGGAAAAGTATTTATGGTTGGTGTTGAATGCATTGTTGCTATTGTTATAGCTGAAATATTACTAGATTGGCAATATTCTTTGCAATTATTTTAACCTTCATACAAATCAAATTTTGCCCATTATTGAACAAAAACTAAAATTAAAATAAAAAAGCCTGCATCAGATTATGTCTTGTGCTTGTTATTTACATATTACCTGGTTATTTTCTTTAAAGTATTTCAAAATCCATCTATATTTTAAATTTCAACATGGAAATTTAGGAATACTGTATAAAGTAACACAGCAATGTTATCTGAGGTATTTGTAAGACAAATTTCATCATTTATGGAACATGGAACTCAAAAATTAGAATACACAATAATTACAAATATTTTTCTCTTTTGTGTTACTGGATGCATCCAATTTATGTGCCTTTGTACGGAAAGGTAACATTCCTCTTATTTCCTTTTTTATAAGTCCTGATAAGATTAATTTGTGATTTATAGTTCTCTTCTTTCAAAACAATTTTACTGACTGGCCTCTAATTAGTGGTTTGTGCTCACATTAGTAAAATCCATCACCAATTCTATTGTTTTTAACTGATACTGTAATAGAGAATTTTCAGAATCGAGCTTACCTATATCTACTTGAATGCTACATTCCAAGTTATTTTTCTTACTGCTGAAGCTTAACTGCAGCACACTTGTGAGAGATTTATTTTAATAGAGTGAATAAAAATATATTCTCTACTTTTTACTGCTTCACTTTTTATAGAACCCAATTCAACGCTGCTCAAATTAGTGTGCTCATGTACTATTTTACAATCGCTGTCTATGTAGACACATGAGCATAATTGCTTTTAAATACAACTTCAGGAATGGCCAAAAAATTGAAAATGCTATCACGTAACAAAGTTGTCTTTATCAATCTTTAGTACATATCATAGCTCAATAAAAATTTGATGATTTTGGACAATATAAGAAATATGTTTAATTTATTAAAACACTATAGAATGATTATTGGATTACAGAATAATTCTACTAAGAATTAGTAGAGTTTTCTATGGGCTGTGAAAATTCTAGAGAATTTTCCTTGATCTCTTTTCTGACCAAGCTTTTATTTTCTTATAACATTAAAAGGCATATATGCCATTATTCTAATAAGCCATCTAATTCTCATATCATTTATTAGCTTACTTCCAATTTTGTTGATTCTTTTCAATCCTAGTCATCTGAAATTTATTTATTGTGAGGTTTTCTACATAGGCACATAAGGGAAAGGAATATTTATTTCCTTCATGAACACAAAGTTTTTAGATAGCATTTTTAAAGCCTTATGAAAATATAACTAACTTTTCCCTGTTTCTCCAAGAGACATATGGACATGCTTTAAAGCTACCATGTTATTTGACAACTTTATGAACAATTATTGGAAAGAAAATATTATATACAGTTTTCACATAGAATTTACTGATAGTTCCTGAATCTTGCAGATTTTTTGAGAGAATTTTGTTTCAAAAAAATCACAAGTTTAGCCTACTTAATAAATTCAATCCCTAATGCAATCTTCAGATTGCCAAACTTGTCCCATCAGGAAGCTGCCTGTGAAAGCTATAATTTGGCCTGTGAATGATGATAGCAAAATGGGGGAAAGAAACAAAAACAAAAACACAAAACCCATCAAATATTCAAAATATTTCTTGGGGCCATGAAAAAAATGAGAAAGAAATTAATTAAGCTGAATATTGGGCTGTTCTATAGGCTAGATAAGGAATTTAATCCATTACCAGGGTGAGGAAATTTTGTCCACTTTTCTGTATGGTAGATAGGGGTAACTGACTGATGGGAGTTTCACTGTTTATGGCCTGAATAAGTTAAATTAAATTTTCTTCTTTCAGTTCCACACTATGTAATAGGTTTGTGGTGGGGAGTAGAAAAGGGAGAACAACTTTTCTTTCAGTTAATAAGACATCAGATTGTATTAGAACCATGCCAAGACATAATGGAAAGGACTTTGCATCAATCAATCCAGAGTTCCTACACTGTCAGCCAGATGTCATAACTGATAGCACTATTGATTTGCTTCCTAGGGAAGGAAATGCATATTCTTTTTGTAGGAAGAACAATACAATGGGCACTCAAATGGATAATGGCATAGGTCATTGTAGCAGTGATTATTACCTATGTCTCAGTGTCAATTCTCTTCTTTCTCTCTCTGGAGGGATCATGGCACCTCAGCTGAAGACAGCATTTCCTAATTTCCCTTTGTAGCTCTTTTGACCCTTGTAGCTTAAGACAAAGTATGTCAGTAGAAGTGATGTGACCAACTTCTGGGTCATTTCCTTTTAGATTTTCTTTGCTCTTATGATTGTAACATCCTTGGAACACACACGTTAAGAATGGCAGAAGCATTCTAACCATGCTTGTTTTTTACTATTAGAGAGATAATTAAATATCTGTCAACACTAAACCACTTACTTCTAGGGCCACCTTTTTCTAACTTCTTAGCCTATATATTCCCAGTAATACAGTTATGGTGTTATGATTTGTAATATTCTATTGCTTTCAAGTAGTTAATATGCTATTTAGGACTTTTAATAAACTTCTACAATTAAAATGATCTATACTTTTTTCTTAATCCTACTTACTCTTTTCTGTTTCCAGAACTATAATTTGGCTAGTTTAATAATGTGCTTGCATATATTTTACTTAAAAAGGGAAGCAAAGTAGGGGCATCTGGGTGACTTAGTCAGTTAAGCGCCTGGCTTCAGCTTGGATCATGACCTCATGGTTGTGGGTTTGAGCCCTGCGTGGGGCTCTGTGCTGACAGCTCAGAGCCTGGAGCTTGCTACAGGTCCGGTGTCTCCCCCTCTCTCTGCCCATCCCCAGCTTGCACTCTGTCTCCCTCTCTCAAAAAACAAACAAACAAACAAGTAAATATTAAAAGTTTTTCAAAAAAGGAAATCAAAGTTGGCTATTTCCTGTAAGAATAGAATGCAAATTTTCTAAATGAAATATGCACTAAGGTTAACATTACCTTTATTTCATCTGAAAATGATACACAGCATTTGGAATCAGATATATTTTTCAATCAACAAGTCTTAAAAATGTATATTACTAATTAATTCAACCCGAGAACATCAGAATGTGCAGACTTTCTGGAATAGTGTGAAAGCTTTGATGCTAGCCAAGAATTTTATTTCAAATTCTAGGGAGAGTTATTTTTCTCACCTTGGAAATCTGAAGGCACTATAATTACAGCATTTAAATAAATAATCAGAATTATATCCAAATATCCAGAAAACTCTAAATTTACACATATGATTGTGCATACATTGTTAATGCTCTTGGGCCTTTTATTTAATAACAATTTACTTTCCACTAATTACAAAGAACACAACGAGGCAACTATCAGATCAAATAACGCCATGCTTATTTTAAGACATATTTAGTTATTTGATGAATCCATACATCACTGATGCCTGACAGCTATCATTTTGCTTTTTCAAAGATGTTACTATGTTTGGGAAAATGAAAAGGACCAAACTGGCAAATAATCTCTATTATATTAAATAGTGTTAGTGTTTCCATTCCAGACATAATTTCTGCTGCAACAATTGATTATTCAAAGAGAAGTTAGAAACTTACTTGTTAGAACTGTATCTAAACTCTTCTAAGAAAACACATTAAACTTAGTTATTATTTGTTGCAGGAAGTAAAATTTGTTTCTCATATTGCAGAATAAAAAGATGTTAAAAAACATATTGTTGAATAATTTATATACAGTTTTACTCAGTATAAGCCAGCCCAGTAAAAAGGATAGCCCATATCAAATCATACTCACATAAAAAATAACACTGAAAAAAAAAAGCTACATTTTGTTTCTAGAGCATTATATATATCCACAGCATATGAAATTATTTTATAAGTAAAAATAAACTATCCAAATAAACATTATGATTTTCTTTTAAAACTAAGGTGATTCGTAGCTAAGAGGTGCTACAAATGCTATTTCCCTTAAGAATTGCCCCTCAAAAGAGACTTTATATGTAAAGCTTAATAACTGGATACATATGTGTGTTCAATTTAAATTACAAGAATATTCACTTAACTTTTGTTTAGAAATTGCTATCACATAGTCTCAGATTCAAGACTTGAGTGACTTTAACAATTAAAAGTAGGATACTGGCACAAAAAGTCCTATATCCAATAGTATAAAATAGAACACATTAAGTATGCCATTTCACTTTAGTGCTATGATGTGCCAACATCTAATGATATAAGTACATAGGGATTTACTGCTAAGAGCAAAATCATTAACGATTTTCTGAATAATGAAAACATTGTAAAGTGTTTGCAATAATTTTCAAAGTGCACTCTATTCAATAAAGCTAAAAAGTGTGTGCACCACATGTTTTCTACACTTTGAAATATAGGAGTCCATGCTACAGAGTATATAATAGAAGTCAGCGATGGCCTAGATGCATATCATGCTCTAAGGCACCATGACCAACTCTGGACCTAAGAAAAAAATACAAGATGTTTCTTACCATCAGGAAGCTTATTCTTAAAAAGCAACCACCACCAGGAAGTATGTTTACATAAAGTTCTATGCATCAAAAAAAATTCTCACACTTAACTCTATTTGAAACTAAAAAAAACAAAACCTCTCTATGGTTCATAATAATCATTGTCATTTTAAAACAAAGTCACAGAGACTCAAAACAACAACAACAAATTCTAAGTTTCCAATAACATAGAAGAAACACATAAAAATATGTATATTGAGTTAGTTATAGTCCTAAATCCAATGTTATTATTACTTCATCACATTTTAGGAAAGAGAAAAACAAGACTTACATCAATCAAAACACTTGCCAGTGTTCTGTACTCTTAGGCAAACAGGGAACATAGATTTTGTTCTTCAAAGCACTGATTCAGGATTATGTCCATTTTTACTACATACTTTTCTAAGGTGAATATTATTCCTGGTATTATACCTTTAAGTAAGTCTGTCATAGAAATTAGTGTTTTATTTTTTTATATATAATAAATCAAAATTAAAATGAGATTTAAAGAAAACTACTCAGAGGGACGCCTAGGTGGTTCAGTTAACTTAAATTTCTGACTCTTGATTTTGGCTCAGGTCATGATTTCACAGTTGTGAGACACACACTCCCATCGGGCTCTGTACTGACAGCCTGGAACCTGCTTGGGATTCTCTCTCTGCCCCTCCCCTGCTCATGAGTGCCCCTTCTCTCTCTCTCTCTCTCAAAAATAAATAAATATATTTTTAAAAATAATTACTTGGTTTATTTTCCTCTACCCCTTTCCTTCAGTGGACTTATTCATTTGCAGTAGGTTCATTTTTCATATTTGCTTTCTATACTGTTTGCCATCTCTTCCTTGTGGATTTTAGTTATTTATTTTTTGAGTATGAGAAATATTAATCATCTAGGAAAACATGTTTTATCACAAAGCGTATACATTCGCTTTTGACCACAGCAAGTATTATAAGCAATTTATCTAATTAAATTTAAAAATGTTGAAGGTGTCTCTTGGTTGCTGCCATCTTTATTTATCATCGTAAAATATAATTTACTCCTTGAATTACATTTGTATCTGAACTAAATTCTCACTTAAACAAATATTCTGTATACAGCCCTGCTTCCACTATATAATTCCTTATATAGAAAGAAACAACACTCATATTTTCTCTATTCAAAGTCCCACATAAATCCTCTCTCATTTTTGAAAACTTTTTGAAATGACTCCTGTATATTTTTCTCTTCCTTTCAGAAAACAAATACAGTACAACTCAGCCCAGGTTTAACATTTTCTTAACTTTTTTAATGCTTATATTTTCTTTTTTACTGTAATATAATTAACATAGTTATAAGAGTTTCAGGCGTACAACATAATGATATACATTTCTTAATGCGCATCAATATGTGTGTCCTCTTAATTCCCTTTATCTATTTCACCCATCCCCTTCCACTCAATGCCCCTTCGGCAGCTACCAATTTGTTGTCTATATTTAAGAGTCTGTATTTTTGTTTGTCTACATTTTTCATCGTTTGTTCATTTGTTTTGTTTCTTAAATTCCATATATAAGTGAAATCATATTTGTGTTTCTCTGACTGACTGACTTATTTCACTCAATATAACATGCTTTAGGTCCAACCATGTTGCAAACTTCATTCATTTATTGTGGCTGAATAATAACTTCAGTGTGTGTGTGTGTGTGTGTGTGTGTGTGTGTGTGTGTGTTTATGTGTTTGGTGTATCTCACATCTTCTTTACCCATTCATCTATTGTTGGACATTTAGGTTGCTTCCATATCTTGGCTATTGTAAATAATGCTAAAATAAACATAGGGATGCATATATCTTTTTTTGTTGTTGTTGTTTTCTTTGGGTAAATACCCAGTAGTAGAGTTACTGGATCATATGGTCACCCTAATTTTAATTTTTTGAGGTACCTCCATACTGTTTTTCACAGTGGTTTCACTAGTTTAAATTCCCACCAACAGTGCACAAGGGTTACTTTTTCCATATCCTCATCAACACTTGTTACTTCTTGTATTTTTATTTTAACCATTCCAACAGGTGTAAGGTGATGATATCTCATTGTGGTTTTAAATTTCATTTGCCTGACAATTAGTGTTGATGCTTTTTGAAAGAATTTTTAGATGAATTAATAATGTTGTAAAATCAGTTCAAAGAATTCCAGTGTTCTTTTCAACTATATTTTTCAAAAGCCATTTAATTATAAAACAAGGGTACAAATAACAAAAGCTAAAAAAACTAACACTGACACAATAGCGTTATCAAATCTGTAGGATGTATTCATATTTTAACTATTGCCCTACTAATGTATCTTTCTGGTCTAGCATCAAATTTAGGTGTTATATTATTTTGCTTACCTTTTTTTTGAAACAATTTCTCAGTTTGTCTTTGCTCTTCTATGACTTTTACATTTTTGAAAAGTATCAGACAATTATTTTGTTGAATTTTGGTTTGTGTGATATTTCTTGTGATTAAATCCAGGTTACACAAATTTGGCTACAATGTCACAACAGTGACTTTGTATTTTCAATGTATCATATCAGGAGGTACATGCTATCATGTTAGTTATGTTACTTTGTCAAGTGGTTAGCTATTGTTACCTAGGTAATTATGTTACATTGTCACTTGATTTAAGTTATTACCTGCTTGGTTTCTCATAAACTTGATATTTTCTTTACTTTAGTTAAAAATATCTTTTGGCGAAAGAGCAAATCAGAGGACTCTAGATGCTGGCCAGGATGTGAAGAAATGGGCACCCTCCTACACTGTTGGTGGGAATGTAAACTGGTGCAGCCCCTATGGAAAACAGTGTGGAGGTTCCTCAAAAAATTAACAATAGAACTCCCCTATGACCCAGCAATAGCACTGCTAGGAATTTGCCCAAGGGGTACAGGAGTGCTGATGCACAGGAGCACATGTACCCCAATGTTCATAGCAGCACTCTCAACAATAGCCAAAACATGGAAAGAGCCTAAGTGTCCATCAACGGATGAATGGATCAAGAAAATGTGGTTAATCAAAACGATGGAATACTACATGGCAATGAGAAAGAATGAAATCTGGCCATGTGTAGCAACATGGATGGACCTTGAGGGTGTTATGCTGAGCAAAATAAGTCAGGCAGAGATGGACAAATACCATATGTTTGCACATATAGGAGGATTAGGAGGAACTTAAGGGAAGACCATGGGGGAGAATGGGGGAAATAGTGCGGGAGAGGGAGAGAGGCAAACCATGAGAGACTCTTGAATGCTGAGAACAAACTGAGGACTCATGGGTATGTAGGGGGGGAGGAGGGAGATGGGTATGGAGGAGGGCACTTGTGGGGATGAGCACTGGGTGTTATATGGAAACCAACTTGACAATAAACTATTTGTAAAAAAAAAATCTTTTGGTGAGATTTTCTGAGATTATTTCTTATTAGAATTTTCCATTATTTTTTATTGTCCTGTGATGAATTTTGCTTATAACACCTATCATTGTGATATTTGCCATGGCAATATTTCATTTTCATCATTACTTTTATAAGTTGTAATTTTGCTGTGATAAATCATTTGTCTTTCTTCATCTTTTATTAACTTATATGTTTATTTGCTCGTGCTCTTTAGTATAGATTCATGGATTCTGATTTTATTATTCATATAAAAATCTACTATAGAATGTATCCTTATAATTTGCTGCTCAAATTGTCTCTTATTGGCCATTGGTAGCTTCTCTAAATAAGCTTTGAAAAATCTATTTCATGTCTCCACAATATTTTGAGTACTTTCTGGCAACTGTTTCATTTTGGTTCTAGTCTTATGTTGAACATATATGTCCTAGCTCTGAAACTATCCATTTTTCCAAAGGGGTCTGAGTATCTCAGACTGAAGAATGAAATGCATAAACTAAGATCTAGCTTAGGCATACTCATCGAGGAGTCACTACTTATGAATACTCTCAGAGAACAGAAGTAAGACATGTCTATATCTACACTTATAATTACATATATGTCCATAGATATACATTATATGCACACACCCATTAGTAAGTCTATCTACCTCCCTCCCTCCCTCCCCACCTCCCTACCTGTTATCTGTATTGTCTGAACTCACACTAGCATCTTCAATACCAGCCTAACACCACATGGTTAATAATATCCTCCTGTTTCTTTATTTTTATCTCCTTAATCTGACAGAGAGGAGCCTTGCTCTCATTATTTACAAAATATTATTTGCTCAATTTTAGAATGTATATTATACAGATGTGGAATTACTAACTCATTACTTTGTGCAAACCAAACTATTGACTAGAGTAACATATTTGTTTAGAATTCTTAAGTGCTGAAAAATTACTTAAGTTAGTTCTTTGATCTCTCTTGTCTCTTAGGATGCAATTACAATATTCATTTGTAGTACATTTAGTTTCATTTGTGTTTTTTTTTGCTTTTCAGTTTAGATCCCCTTCCTAACCTTACTGATTTTAATTATTCATTCTTTGACTCTGAAACATTGACAATTTTAAGTTTGTTTTTAAAAACATATGGATCTAATCTTTTTTACATAAAGAAAAAATTTCTAAAATTCATTTGAGAATTTTCACAAGACTCCAAAGAGCCAAAGATATTCTTAACAAGAACAAAGCTATATGCATATTTTAACTTCAAAATATATTACAAAGCTATAATAATCGAGATAGTATAAACTGTCATAAAAACAGACATAGAGCAATAGAACAGAATCAAAAACCAATATATATGGTCAACCAATATATTTTTAAAGGTTTATTCATTTTTGAGAGAGAGAGAGAGAAAGCATGGAGGAGGTGCAGAAAGAGAGGGAGACAGAGAATCTGAAGTAGGCTCCATGCTTACAGCAGAGAGCCTGATGCGGGCTCTAACTCACAAACTTGTGAGATCATGACCTGAGTGAAGTTGGATGCTTAACTGACTGAGCCACCCAGGAGCCCCTGGTCAACTAAACTTGACAAAGGAGTCAAGAATACTCAGTGGAGAAGGGATAATCTGCAATAAATAGTTTTGGGAAAACCAGATATCCACAATTTACAAAACAAAAAGAACTTGAATAGACATATCTCCAGAGAAACATACAAATAGCTAATAGGAATAATAAAAGATATGTGAACATCAGTAGATATACAGAAAATGCAAATCAAAACAACAATGAAATATCACCTCACACCTGTTAGGATTGCTATTATCAAGAAAACCAATAAGAAATGTTAGCCAGCATGTGGAGAAAAGGGAATCCTTGAATATTGTTCAGGGGAATATGAAATTGTACTGTCACTATGGAAAACAGGGTTCAAGCTCCTCAAGAAACTAAAAATAGACTACCATATAATGCTAGAAATCTTAATCTTTTTTTTTTTAATAAATTTTTTTTAATGTTTTATTTATTTCTAGGAGAGAGAGAGAGAGACAGCGTGAGCAGGGGAGGGTCAGAGAGAGAGGGAGTCACAGACTGAAACAGACTCAAGGCTCTGAGCTGGCAGTCAGCACAGAGCCCGACGCGGGGCTCGAACCCACGAACCGCAAGATCATGACCCAAGCGAAAGTCAGACGCTTAACCGACTAAGCCACCCAGGCGCCCCTAGAAATCTTAATCTTAATCTAGAAATATATATCCAAAGGGATTGAAATCAGGATTTTAAAGAAATATGCCTATGTTCACTGCAGATTATTCACAATAGCTATGACCTAGAAGTAATCAAAATTTCCACCAACAAATGAATAGGTGAAGAAAATGTGAAATGCATTTACAATGGGATATTATTTAGACCTGAAAGAAAAAAAAAAAAGAAAGAAAGAAATCCTGACATTTGTAACAACATGGATGAATCTAGAGGACAATATGCTAAGTGAAGTAAGCCAGACACAGAAGGACGAATAATATATGATAGCACTTCTTGAGGAATCTAAAATAATCAAATTCATAGAATCAGAGAGTAGAATGGTGGTTTCCAGGATCTGGGAGAAGGGGAAACGAGAGGTATTAGTGTATTAGTCAAAGGCTACTGAGTTTCAGTTATACACGGTGAATTAATCCTAGAAATATACTGTATAGCAGAGTGCTTATAGTTAAGAATACTGTATTGCATATTTTAAAAGTTTACTGAGATTGATCTCTGTTAAGTGTTCCTATAAGAGAAAGAAATCTATGAGCTATATACATTTATTTTGTCTTATTTCTTTAACTGTATTATAAACTTTTTGAGGACAGAATTCAGATATTTATTTTGTATAATTCCCCTCTTCTCCAAGTGCTCTAGAAACATATGGACTTCAAGGACCATGCATATACAGTACTTATATTTTAATGATGAGAATCTGAGCAGAAATCTAAGCATTTGTACTCTGTTTTTCACAATAATTTAATAAACAAAAGAAAGAGTATGGGAAGAGTAAGTTAAAGAATAGTTTGGCATTGGAACACACTGCTTTGGTTCAAATCTTAACTCTAAAATATAATAGCTTTGTAATCTGGATCCAGTAAGATGACATCTTTGAAGTAAATTTTCTTATCTTTTAAATACAGATAATGTTAATTGTGAGAATGGTATGTGATAACATGAATGTCTTATTAGGTTTGGGCTGCTGTAACAAACTGCCATAGACTTGGTGGCTTTCAACAACAGATTTATTTTTCATTGTTAGAGAGGTTGGGAGTCCAAGATTCAGGTGCCAGCTGCTGGGAACCTGGTGAGAGTTCCCTTCTGGGTTGCAGAGTACAGAGTTATTGTGTCTTTACATGGTAGAGAGAGAAGCAAGCTTTCTTTCTCTCATAACTTTTTTAAATGTTTATTTATTTTTGAGAGAGAGTGGCAGAGCACAAGTTCGTTGGGGGAGGGGAGTGAGAAGAGGAAGTGGGAGATACAGAATATGCAGCAGGTTCCAGACTCTGAGCTGTCAGCACAGAGCCTGATGTGGGGCTTGAATGAATTCAGGAACTGGGAGATCATGACCTGAGCTGAAGTCAGACACTTAACTGACTGAGTAACCCAGACACTCCTCTCTGGTAACTTTTATAAGGGCACTAATCTCCATCATGAGGCTCTACCCTCATTAACTCATCTAACTCTAATGATCTCTTAAAGGCCCATATCCTAATACTGTCACATTAGAAGGATGAAGAGAAAATGTTTAACATTTGAAATTAAGGGGAAATATTTGGCTTTAACATTCTGCCAATGGTCCACCAAATTCATGTTGTCCTCATATGCAAACTCATTAATTATTTTCCCCAAACCTCATTCCAGCATCAACTCAAAAGTCTAAAATCCAAAGTCTCATTTAAATGTCACTAAATCAGAGTCAGGCTCAAGGTATGATTGATCCTAAGACAAAATTCCTCTCCAGCTGTGAACCTGGGAAACCAAAATGTTAAGTGCTTCTAAATTACAATAGTAGAATAGGCTTAGGAAAGACAGACATCTCAGGGACTGCCACATTTGATAACATATCAAATATTACATATGAAATAAAATATGTATGCTGTACACTTATTAGCACATAACCAGTTTAGTTTGTATGTTTCTGAAAAAGGGAGGCAGTGGAGGGAAAGGCCTGCTGTCCTTGGATGAGGGGACCTGGGTTTATTGTATAGCCTTGGGAAATTTACTTAAGGCCCTCTCTGGGTCCTATTTTTACTCTTCAACTCAGATATCCTGGGTTCACAGAGCACCAAGGTTCTGTGGATATGTGTCAGAAAAGATGATAGGCTGTGAGCTCTGAATACCCCATTTCAATCAGAGCTGAGTAGCTCCACTGTTTTACATGTGGGGATTCTGCATGAGATTTCATTTGATAAAAAGAATCTTCCGCTTGAAAACACTGGCTTACTGGATCTGTATCAAGTATTCTTATGTCTGCCTTTACCCTTTAACCCTGGGGTTGTTGATAATTCCAATGAACCTGAGGCAGGACCGCCAACTGCCTCAGAACAGTTTGTTCAGCTTTGACAATGGTTCTTATCATCAGAAAAGGAAAAGGCACAGTCTTATCCAATCTGAGGTTAGCCCAGGCCAAGTTCCAGCTAAGAACTGGGAACCTTGAACCCTATCTCTTGGATTCCTCTTAATGCTCCTAGAAGACATCTTCCCTTCATGCATCTCACTGCTCACAGACCCAGAAGTAGTATTAGGGTGGTCAGCAGGACAGTGGCATGTTTATCAAAGTTTGTTGAAAAGGAGTGGGTGACTTTTGTATTAAAATAATAGGAAGAAGAAGAAGGAGGAGGAGGAGGAAGAAAGAGGAGGAAGGAGGAGGAGGAGAAGAAATCTTTTCAAAAATGCTACGAAAAGGAAGCTGAAAGTTCTTCCATACGTGGTCAACAGATGTTCTATTGCAAGTGGCCACCTATTAATTTTGAGAAATTTGAATGATATTCCAAAATAATACTACAGAAAAGGTAGTAGTTTACCAATAAGAGAATATGCTAATCGAATAATCACTCTTTTTTCACATAAAATTGATTCCTACACTATTAAAAGTCAATCCTTATTAGTATAAATGAGCTTTTAAAACTATCACTGAAAACGATCTTCTAATCCTTTTGTACATTGCTAAATCAAGGAACTTAATTTATCATAAAAATTACAGGACTGTTAATTGATACTATGAGGGTTAATGCTAATCCTCCTACAACTAACATCAGACCAAATGTTATACCCAGATCACAGTATCCTCACCAACCAGAGACCACCAGGGAGACCAGGGTTTTGTTCGGCGACTAACAGGTTAACTTTAACATTAGGTAACAGTGTCCTATCTATAGTTTCTCTCTCCAGGCCTCTCCCTTAGTAATGTGGAGGGTGATCGCTGGACTTTCCTGATTGGGTGTTGCAAGGGTGGTTTCTCCTGCCTTGGGCAATGTGTAACTGTCTGATGGTTTCGGGGAAGCTGAAACTCAGGCCTTCTAGTTTAGAGGGGAAACTTAAAGCCTGTCATGGAGTCAGTTTGGTTTAGATGTTTAGACTTGTGTCCTTACACAAACACCTACAATGTCATTCATTTATTTGTAAATTTGTCCAGTTCTTATGGAACACCCATTGTGTTGAGGCATTGACTTAATTCATTGAAGTACAGAAAAGAAAGATGTAGTCTATGACCTGCATACTTCTGAGAAAGAGGACAAAAGTCAGTACCTTTTTGCTTACAAATTATCTAAACAATATAAAGTCAAAAGTACAAAAATATAACAAAACTATATCAGTATTTCTTTTCCTTTTCTTTTTCTAAATATTAATAATCAATTCCTGGCAGTAAGTAATAGGAGAAAAACACTTAGAAAAGCTAGCAATAATTTACTCTGCAATTCTGTAGAGTAAAGCTTGAAAATTGCTGATGAAATAACATGATAGAAAAGCTTATTAACCTGGAAAACCTTTACCAACATTATAGTTTTCTTGTTTTAACGTATTTTAAATCTAATTTCCTATAAATGGCAGTAAATTATCTTTGTGATCTTTTTCTCAGTTAAAAGACAGAAAAGAAGGAGAGGAGGAGGAGGAAGGGGTGGGGGGGAAGGAAAAGACTAAGTAAGAGGAGATAAAAACAGGAAAAAAAAAAACATTAGTTGAGGTCTCCAGTACAAAGTCTGTTTATTTTCAAGTAAAAAGCCCTCTTTGGAACAGTTACACATATAGTATTGACCAAGAAGGCCTAAACATTCCCCTAAGCTTGTCTAAATTTTGACAGGTTTTCTCCTGATTATAAACCCCTGAGCCCCCTTTTCTTAGGAAAAAACCTTACTTACTTACATTGGAAAACTTACAATTGTAAACTCTTTTTCTGTCCTTCTGGAGTATAAATCGTTCCCCAGCCTCTTGCCAGTTTTATAACTGGGAATGCCTTTCTCAAAGACCTGTGAGCTGTCTTTTTGAAATGTAAGCATCAAAAAGTATAAAGAGACCCTATCTCCTAATCTGTGTGGGAGGGTAGGAGCTTAGTTTGATATGTATCAATTAGTAAACACACAAGGCCAAATCACAATCACCAATCTCCACCTTAAAGTCTCCCGAGTGCTTTTGTACTTACTCATTCCAGGGCTTAAACTCTTTTTTATCTCTCATTTGTATGAAGATGAGTTTAATCTTTTCTTCTATGGTGACAGTTTTGAAGAATGTTGTCCTCACCTGTTTAACTTGTCTGGTGCGTTTTTTTCTATCAGGAACTGAAACAAATTAAAGGTCAGTAAAAGGCACTAAAATGCCAAAATGTTGTAAATAACTTATATACAATACCAGTAATCTGGTTATTTCAGAATTTGAAAATTTTACTATACATTTTGTTGCTTAAAAAAATAAGCAATGAATAAATATACTATTTTTCAAATGTAAATAATTTATAATTTTACAAAGTCTAAAATCCTTCTGCTACTCTCCTCACTCTCACTCTTGAAATTTTGATAATTGTATATTAGAATTGTTTCAATGCTTCATGTACATATGTACATATAATGAATACACTTTTGCTGTATTACTACTTGCTTGGAGTCAAATTTTGTTTTGTCCTTTTCTTCAGTTAAGAATATAGTTTGAAATTGCACCAGATAAGATCAGATACAGATGATCAGATCTCATTAATCAGTTAAGAAATGAAAAATCTATTAGGATATGTACCTACCACTCTGTAATTCTTTTCTTTTTAATTTTTTTTAACGTTCTATTAATTTCTGAGAGAGAGAGACAGTGTGAGCATGGGAGGGTCAGAGAGAGAGAGGGAGACACAGAATCTGAAACAGGCTCCAGGCTCTGAGCTAGCTGCCAGCACAGAGCCCAATGCGGGGCTCGAACCCACGAACTGTGACATCATGACCTGAGCTGAAGTCGGCCACCCAACTGACTGAGCCACCCAGGTGCCCCACCACTCTATAATTCTTGATGAACCATACATATATTTTATGTTTTCCAAAATCATCCAAATTTTGTTTAGCTATGGTATGTACTAAAGGCTGATGAAGACAGCAGTGTTATATATGATGGCATTCTTATTGTGTATTTCAATTCTTAAAATTATATTCAGCCAAACAGCAGGCACAGCCACCATTCTCTAGTCTACTCTACAGATAACCACCAGGAGCTTTCACCACTGAAG
This sequence comes from Hyaena hyaena, assembly GCF_003009895.1. Lineage (NCBI taxonomy): Eukaryota > Metazoa > Chordata > Mammalia > Carnivora > Hyaenidae > Hyaena > Hyaena hyaena. The sequence continues at coordinate 43,403 of NW_024082417.1, forward strand.
AAATCAATGGTCAGAACAGCTGCAAGAGAAATCCTGTAGATTTCACTGGCTTTTGCTCCACAGGTATCTGCATTCATGCCAGCCACCCGAGTCCTTCCCCATTCCCTTCCTGACCCCCTACTGGAGCTCTGGACATGCTCCAGCAGCCAGGCCAAGCCACTGTGGCTACCTTAGTACAAAATGCCATGCTACAGCCCTAAGGTTAATCCTTATTGCTGTGAGCATTCTGGAGGCCAACCCATGTATTTGCTCACTGCTGGCCTGACATTTGTCATCTGTCACTGGCTTCCAATTCTATGTGCCACCAACAGCCATAGCCGCTATAGCTGTTCATGGGCTTGGATTCTCCAATCAAAAGGTATAGAGTGACAAATGGATTAAAACAACATAAAACAAGAACCAACTGTATTCTGCCTATAAGAGATACAGTTTAGCTTCAAGAATATACATAGGCTCAAAGGGAAGGAATGTAAAAGGATATTACATGCACATGGAATGCAAGAAAGCAGAAATAACTATTTTATATTAGACAAAATAAGCGTTAGTTAAAAAAGCAGTAATAAGTATTAAGTAATAAGTAAATCATGGAAAGGGGTAAATTAAACAAGAAGATACAACAATCATTAAGTATATATGCACTCAACACCAGAACATCTAAATATGTTAAGCAAATAATAACAAATCTGAAGGGAGTAAGAGACAAAGATACGATAATACTAAGGGACTTCAGTACTTTCCAGAAAGAAAAGATCATTCAGACTATAAATAAAAAAGGAAACACTGAATTTGAACAATATTTTAGACCAATTAAACCTAACAGACATACACAGACCATTCATTCTTAACAGCAGCAGAATACATATTCTTCTCATGCAACACTCTTCAGGATACTTTATGAATGCATTACAATTTATAATTTAATTATGAATTACGCATATTTTCTCTTTGAAGTTCTAGTGTGTGCCAATTTTACTTCTGTGATAAGTTTTACATGGAGCTGTTCATTGTTTTTGCCATCAAATGAAATGTAACAAAAGAAACTGCACATTAAAAGTCATTGACTCTGAATATTTTAAATTTCTAGTCTTGGTTAAAGCAATTTTCAGTTTTCTCTGAAAGGAATGACACTACATATTCATTAAACATAAGTCACTATCTTAATAAAATGCAATATAGAAGTACATTTTGGAGAAAAGTATTTCTTTTGAAAAGATAAAATTTAAAAATTCTGTATCTCCTACAGTGTAAATGAATTTTATTTGAAAATTATATATGTCTGTTACTATCATTGACTTACCTTTTTAAAGAATAACAAATAAATAAAATTCAACATATATAATATGTAATTTAAAGTCTCATCTTGTCCTTTGTGGTAATTATGATCATTTTTACATCACTCTTTATATATGATATTACTTTTCATGTAAAAGGAAAAAAGGTGTATTTTCTATGTGTGTATAAGAAGTAGCTTATAAATATAATGATTATTTTAAATATGATATATTATAGTACATATAGGTTTAATGAATATGGTTCTGAAAATACTTCAGGGACATACACTCTAAAGTGAAGAAATCAGAAGAAAGAAAACCATAAGAGGAGAGAAATTTTTGATATTTTACCTCATAAACCTATGTAGATATACCACGGCTAATGAAAATTCATTGTATGTTGTATTCATGTTGGTAAGAGTAAGATAAGTGTTATATTCATGGTGATAAGAGTACTAGATTTAAAAAATCAGATGGGGCGCCTGGGTGGCTTAGTCGGTTAAGCGTCCGACTTTCGCTTAGGTCATGATCTCGCGGTTCGTGGGTTCGAGCCCCGCGTCGGGCTATGTGCTGACAGCAAGCTCAGAGCCTGGAGCCTGTTTCAGTCTGTGACTCCCTCTCTCTCTGACCCTCCCCTGCTCACGCTCTCTCTCTCTCTGTCTCCTAGAGATAAAAAATAAAATAAAAATAAAATAAAAATAAAAAATCAGAAATTTGACTTTTCCAGCTATCCTTCTGTTACTGATTTTTAGTTGCATACCATTATAGCAGGAAAAGATACTTAATACAACTTTTATTATCTTAAATTTCTTAAGACTTTTTTGTGGTCTAATATGATCTATCCTGGAGAATGTCCATTGTAGTATTCAGAAAAATGTGTATTCTGCTCCTACTGAAAGGGATATTCTGTATATGTCTGTTGGGTCCTTATGCTCTATAGTATTGTACAAATTCTGTTTTCTTATTGAATTTCTGTCTTGATCACTAACTATCTGATAAGGGATAATATCTAAAATATATGAGTGTCCTGTAACTCAGCAGCAAAAACAAATAAACAAAAAAAACTAATTTAAAATAGACCAAACTTGAATAGATATTTTTTCCAAATGAGATACACAAGTGGCTACCAGTTAAATGAAAGAGTTCTCAACATCACTAAACATACAAAAATGCAGAACAAAACCACAATGAGATATCACCTCATACTCGTTGGGATGTCTATTCTAAAAAAATCCAAAAAATAACAAGAGTTGGTGAATATGTGGAGGAACTGGAACCCTCACATACTGTTGGTGGTAATGTAGGATGGTGCAGCCACTACGAAACATTATTTAGTTTCTTTAAAAAAATTAAAAATAGACTATCATATAACCTAGCAATCCCATTTCTGGGTATTTATCCAAAGGAATTGAAATCAGGATCTCTAAGAGATACTGCTCTCCCCCATGTTCATTGCAGCATTATTCTCAATATCTAAGATTTAGGAAAAAAAAAAAAAAACAATGGTTCATCAACAAATGAACAGGCACACAAATATGGAGTCTATACACAACATAACATTATTTGAGTTTAAAAAAAATGAAGAAATCTACCATTTATGACAACACGGAAGAATCTAGAGGACATTATCCCATGTAAAATTAGTCAATCACAGAAGGAAAAGTACTGCATGATTCCAGTTAAATGGGGATTCTAAACTAGTCAAAGTCATAGAGGCATCTGGGTGGCTCAGTTGGTTAAGCATCTGACTTCAATCAGGTCATAATCTTGCAGTCCATGGGATCAAGCCCTGTGTCAGGCTCTGTGCTGATGGCTCAAAACCTAGAGCCTGCTACAGATTTAGTGTCTCCCTCTCTCTCTGCTCCTCCACTACTCATGCTCTCTCCCAAAAATAAATAAACATTAAAAAATATAAAAGAGTCAGAGTCATATAAAGAGAATAGAATGGTGGTTGCCAGGGACTTAAGAGGGAATGGGAAAAGTTGCAGAGTGGGTTTAAGGTTTTGGTTGTACACGATGAATAAGTTCTGGAGAACTGCTGCACTGCTGTACAACACAGTACATATAGTTAACAATACTGCATTATGAACTGTACAATATATTGAGAATAGTACTCATGTTGTGTCTTACTGCACACACACATGCACACACATCCACAGGCATACATTTATACACACACAGAAAAATACAAGGAAATTTCTGGATATAATGGTTATGTTTAGTAACTTAGTTATTGTGATGGTATGTAGGCATATGTCCCAAATCATCAAATGGTATATATTAAATATGTGACATTTTGGTATATTAATTATATCTTAATAAAGCTTAAAAAAGAATCAGAAGCTTAAATTCAATTAGGAGGATGCTAAAATTTCTGAGTGCCTGAATTGTTACTCATCTTTGTAATTTCAGCATGTTGTTGATATTCTATTTCACAAATAAATGAATGTATAAAATAATTCTATAATCCAGGCACCAATATATACTATTTATATGGCATAGAACAAGGTAATTATAATCAATTGTCTTAATTTATAAAATGAGATTAAGGTCTATTTCACACAGTTCATAAGTAGCACTGTAGTAGCATGGTGATCTCTTAGTAAATTTAGCTTTAATTCAATGAATCAAATTGAATACTTAATATGTGTCAAAAACACGGGTTCAGAGAGTTTCAAAAGCAGTATACAAACCTGCATTTTTGTGAGACTAGATAGGAGAACAGAGTCAAGGAGAACTATACAGAAGTACTAACTCGATTATCTAAATACAGAATGCTGATGTAATTTATCAACCCAAATGGGACACATCTAAGAATGAAAAAAAAATCTCTATTAATCATTATGCTGAGACAACAGACTAAACCAGAAATGTTCCCCAAATGTCACATATTCAGTGCTACTGTCTGGTAAATGGTTGATTATAGTTATCCATGTGTTAGTCATAAAGAAAATATATATGTTTCACAAGAAAAAAAGTTATTTTTCAATTTTCTGCAAAAGCTCTATGTAACTCAGATTTTCTTCTCCAGGATAAGGCAAAACTTATTAAAGTTAACCATGAATCTAGTCTGGAATAAAATAAATAATTTAAATAAAGATGTTCATTAAGTAGCTAAGAAATATAGACATTGTCTGTATATCCTAATCAGTATACTAGAATCAGTATATTTTACAAAAAGTAATTTCAAGAATATTTTGAATTGAGAATAATGACTCATACCATTTTAATTTGATTCAGAGTTAAAATATTTTAGGTTCATCTAATGATGAATATAACTTTATTAATATAACATTAATATAATTTAATGTTATAATTTTTAAGTAAAAAAAGTAACATATATAAGTTGCTAAAATGTCACAATTAAAATCATTGTTTATTTTTAACCTTTCACAATGGGATAAGTACCCAATATGTTTCCCTCTGAAAGTGTTACTTTCATTATTTTGTTCTTCATTAACAAATAGATTGGAAGGTTTTTTTTTTAGAGTGATATTTAGAATGTATGTAGCACTTCTGGGCTTACTGTTTTCCAGGTACAAATCATCCTTTATAATCTGTTCCTGCTTATTTTTATAGATCTCTTAATTTTCTGTCTTGCAGAATATAACTAAGTAATTACAAAGCAAAATACAATTTTAGTGACAGTGAATAGTTAAACACAAAGCTGGTAAAGAAAATTGCTACATTAACATGAATAGAACAATGTTCTATGATGACAAATCAGCCACTAATAAAAAAATCAACAGGAAAAAAAAAAGAACTGTTAGGAATAAAAACAATAAAACATTCAAACATTTTAAAACAAATCTTTATGGACATTTTATATGTTGGATATTATGATTCTAATTAGACAAGGATGGGTAATAAACTAACCACTACAGCCATGTTTCTGAAGAGTAAAATCTGTTTCTAAGTACTGAACTCTCCAAGAAAAAGAAGACTATCTGAATATTTGTCTACATGATAGGCTTTTGTTTTGCAAGCATGCCACATGCATAATAGCCTTTCAATTCTCCACCTTAACAAATTGTACCCTAGAGGGGACAACTATTGTTTATGAAGACAAAGCTTAAATATTAAAGAAGTATCATGATTTAATACACAAAAGAAAAATCAATTACAACATTATTAAAATATGGAATAATACAGAAATTATCTAATTACAGTTTACAGTTATCAGAAGTCAAATAAATAGAAGTAAAAGAAAAGTACTACTCGTGCGTAGGGAAAACATGGCTACAATAATGGTATTTCCAGCTTCTAACTAAGCCTGCATAATAAAAATGTTTCATAAAAAGTCTTAATTCTGTGTAAGTGAACCTATAGTGACTTTTTTATTGGATTTCCTTCTATTTTTTGTTTTACATGTGTATGTATATATGTATGCATGTAATCTCTACATGTAAGCATGTAATCTCTATACCCAAAGTGGATCTCAAACTCACTACCCTGCAATCAAGAGTCACATGCTCTATAGACTGAGCTAACCCATTATACATTATTTTAATTAATGAAGTAACCCAAGTCTCTTGAAATAATTTGTCATTGTTCAAGTTTCTAGGACAATTGACTTTAAGGCAGATATACACATGCGATTGTTTAAATACAACATACTCCAGATAATAACAGTTTTAAGGGGGAAAGGGTAGAAGAATGGGGCTGATACCTCAATCCAATCCCACAGGGAGTTCTGAAGCCCTTCCAACATCTCCAATTGAGAACTGGGAGCTGGGCCTCTGTAGCCCAGATACCTCTGTGGGGAGAGATGCAAACTTCAGCAAGGCAACTCCCTTTGGGCTAAGAGAATCCCTAGTTAGAACTGTGATTTATTGGCAGCACATACTCCTTAAAGGTTAGGGAGTGAATCTTTGGTCTTAAATACAGTACCTGTATGAAACATGACTGTGTCCACATTAGCTTTCTTCATTCACTGTATGAATTTACTTGCTTTATAGTTACTGAATTGCCGACCAGAGAGTTAGAGGGGAAAATAACATAGATGTATTTAAGTCATCATGTTTCCAATCATTACTATTAGTTACTTAAAGTATATTAGAATCGCTTAATAGAATGTGAATTTGAAGAAATAATAAATGTCATACTATAACCGATCAATGATAAAAATAGCAGTTAAGTTTAAGATATAAATCTCAAATTAGCATACCTATTCTTGTACATTTCAGCTTCAGCATATATTAACTTAATATCTCTAAATAAATTTGAATTGATTCATGCAACTGACCAAGATTTATATGAGTGAAAACTATATAGTTGTAAAATGTTATGTCCTTTTATAAAAAGTATGACTTGTGTTTACATGGGACTATATGTTTAGTACTTGGTTGTTAGCCTTTACATAAATAAGAGTGAAGTGTAAGACAATATCAGAAGGGAAAAAACATTATAAACACCTGGCATCAGAGTTTCTCTAAGGGAGGGCTTGGACTCAAATGGTGATAACTAATATTTCAAAAGCAAGTTGGTCTTGGTATTGCAATACAAAATTCTTCCAGGTAAACCCTTTTTCATATAAACCCCCTACAGATTTCTTAATTTTAAACAAAATCTTTCTTCTCACACAGCTCTGAATGTTTGGAATTGATTTGTGAAAAGGGGAGTGACCTATCTGGAATCACCAAGTATGAAAACATGAAAGACATCTGTTTTCAATTGTGATGATCTACATACAGAAATAATTCATAGCAATTAGAAACTTGTAGCACTGCCACTCTCAAATGTAAGGATTTAGGGTAGTGTTTTATTTGAAACTAAATGGAGAATTTTACAAGTAAAAAATGTAGCAAGCCACAATAAGGGAAAGTGAGCACTGATAAAGAGCTCGAAATGCAGAAATCTATACTTACAGAAGAAAAGAATTCCTGTAGAATCCATGAATGGATTGGGAGATGACAACAGAAGTTCCATAAGGTGAAAAGAAAGTGCACAAAGTGATGCCGAAATATCACATGCAGCAAAGAGGAATTCTTGGTAAAAATGCTTATTTATAGTCTAAAAGCTTAATTTAACCTTGTTTCTTCTTCTTTTTTAAATGTTTATTTATTTTTGAGAAAGAGAGACAGAGTGTGAGTGGGGAGGGACAGAGAGAGAGAAGGAGACACAGAATACAAACAGGCTCCAGGCTCTGATCTATCAACACAGAGCCCAATGAGGGGCTAGAACTCATGAACCATGAGATCATGACCTGAGCCAAAGTCGGATTCTTAATCAACTGAGCCATGTGGGTGCCCCAACATTGTTTTCAAAACTGATATATGTGTATTATAAGTTTTAATCATATACCTTCAATAACACTCTGTAAAGCTACAACTAAAAAGATATATTTTTTAGGGGCACCTGGGTGGCTCAGTCAGTTAAATGGCCATTTACAGCTCAGGTCATGATCTCGGGGTCTGTGGGTTCGAGCCCCTCATCGGGCTCTGTGCAGACCACTCGGAGTCTGAAACCTGCTTTGGATTCTTTGTCTCTGACTCTCTCTGCCCCTCTCCTGCTCATACCCTGTCTCTGTCTCAAAAACAAATAAAAACATTAAAAAAATTAATTCTCTCTCTCACTCTCTCTGCACCTTACCTGCTTAAGCTCACACACACACACACAGACACACATACACTATCCCTCTCTCTGAAGAAGAAGAAGAAGAAGAAGAAGAAGAAGAAGAAGAAGAAGAAGAAGAAGAAGAAGAGGAAGAAGAAGAAAAAAAAATGATTTCAAAAGAAAACGTGATTTCTTTGTGATTGAGTCTTGTAATAATGTTTGTACTTGGTTAGTGGACTCAATGGCACACCAATACCAAATGTAAACTTCCTGGAAAATTCCTTTTAAAATGCCATGCTCTTTCATTGAAAGACCCCTTTAAAATGGCTACAAACTCCCTAAATCTATTCACACTTCCAAATAGCATATCCAATTTATTTTCATTATGATTATTTTCTTACTCATCCTTTTTTCCTTCTTCTATTTCATCTTATTTTCTAATTTCCCAATCACAAAAGTATTCCTAATAAGTCCTTCTTCCTGTTCCTATATAGTTCTATGTTTTCTCAGTTCCTTTTAAATGTAATTTGGATAAATATATTGTGTAATAGCGTCTATTGACTAACAGTTTAAATATTTTTGCCCAGTTCAAAGATAGTCTCTTTCATACTAGTATGTTATTCAAAAATGGGCATGTTAATTTAAAAGGAATTTTATGAAATGAAAAAGCATAAGTTATTTCTATAAATATTGAAACATTGTCTCCTTAAGGTAATTTCAATAATCATAATGTTTTATGCATTCATTAGTAAATCTAAATATTTTCTTTAAATCACTGTTATTTGTATGAATGCTCTGCCATTGTATGGTAAAGTTTTAAATGATTACACATATAAATTCTTGCAATTCCCTCATTTTCCATATGAAGAAATTAAAGTTCAAAGTTATATTCTGTCTTGCTCACAGTCACATGGTGTGTTGGTACTTAAACCCTAAGACTCTTAACTTCCAGATTATTCATTGGATTTCCTTATGGAAATCATTTATGATTAAAGAAAATAAGCTCATATTTTCCTCTTTTTTCCCCCTTAAATAGTTTATTATCAAGTTGGTTTCCATATAACACCCAGTGCTCATCCCAACATGTGCCCTCCTCCATGCCTATCACCCCCCTTCCCCTCTCCCCCACCCCCATCAGCCCTCAGTTTGTTCTTAGCATTCAAGAGTCTCTCATGGTTTGTCTCCCTCCCTCTCCCCAACTAATTTTCCCCTTCTTCTCGTCCATGGTCCTCCATTAAGTTCCTCCTAATACACCTATACATGCAAATATATGGTATCTGTCCTTCTCTGCCTGACTTATTTCGCTCAGCATATCACCCTCAAGTTCCATCCACATTGCTACAAATGGCCAGATTTCATTCTTTTTCATTACCATGCAGTATTCCATCGTATAGATAAACCACATCATCTTGATCCATTCGTCAGTTGATGGGACACTTAGGCTCTTTGCATGATTTGCCTATTGTTGAGAGTGCTGCTATGAACATAGGGGTACACGTGCCCCTATGCATCAGCACTCCTGTANTCATAGAGTAATTCTATTTTAAACTTTTGAGGAAGCTCCATACAGTTTTTCAGAGGGGCTGCACCAGTTTGCATTCCCACCAACAGTGTAGGAGGGTGCCCATTTCACCACATCCTGGCGAGCATCTAGAGTCTCCTGATTTGTTCGTTTTAGCCACTCTGACTGGAGTGAGGTGGTATCTCAGTGTGGTTTTGATTTGTATTTCCCTGATGAGGAGGGACACTGAGCATTGTTTCATGTGTCTGTGGGCCATCTGGATGTCTTCTTTGGAGAAGTGTCTGTTCATGTCTTCTGCCCATTTCTGGGTTTCTGGATTATTTGTTTTTCGGGTGTGGAGTTTGGTGAGTTCCTTATAGATTTTGGATACTAGCCCTTTATCTAATATGTCATTTGCAACTATCTTTTCCCATTCTATTGGTTGCCTATTAGTTTTATGGATTGTTTCCTTTGCCATGCAGAAGCTTTATCTTTATGAGGTCCCAAGAGTTCATTTTTGCTCTTGATTCCCTTGCCTTTGGGCAAGTAAGAAATTGCTGCGGTTGAGGTCAAGGACGTTGTTTCCTGCTTTCTTCTCTAGGGTTTTGATGGTTGCCTGTCTCACATTCAGGTCCTTTATCCATTTTGAGTTTATTTTTGTGTATGGTGTGAGAAAATGATCTAGTTTCATTCTTCTGCATGTTGCTGTCCAGCTTTCTCAGCAGTATCTGTTAAAGAGGCTGTCTTTTTCTCCATTTGATCTTCCCTGCTTTGTCAAAGATTAGTTGTCCATACATTTGTGGGTCGAATTCTGAGTTCTCTATTCTCTTCCATTGGTCCGTGTGTCTGTTTTTGTGCCAATAGCATACTGTCTTGATGATTACAGCTTTGTTGTAGAGGCTAACGTCTGGGATTGTGGTGCCTCCCGTTTTGATTTTCTTCTTCAATATTACTTTGTCTATTAGGGATCTTTTGTGGTTCCATACAAATTTTAGGATAGTTTGTTCTAGTTTTGAGAAGAATGCTGGTGCAATTTTGATTGGGATTGCATTGAATGTGTAGATTGCTTTGGGTGGTAATAACATTTTAACAATATTTATTGTTTCGGTCCATGAGCATGCAATGTTTTTCCATTTCTTTGTATCTTTTTCAATTTCCTTCATAAGTTTTCTATCATTTTCATTATACAGATCTCTTATATCTTTGGTTAGGTTTACTCCTAGGTATTTTATGTATTTTGTGCAATTGTGAACGGAATCAGTTTCTTGATTTCTCTTTCTGTTGCTTCATTATTGGGCTCTAAAAATGCAACCGATTTCTGTACATTGATTTTGTACCCTGCAACTTTGCTGAATTCATAGATCAGTTTTAGTAGGCTTCTGATGGAGTCTGTCAGGTTTTCTATGTAGAGTATCATGTTGTCCGTGAAAAATGAAAGTTTGACTTCTTTGCGAATTCTGATGCCCTTCATTTCCTTTTGTTGTCTGATGGCTGATGCTAGGACTTCCAGCACTATGTTGAACAGCAGTGGTAGGAGTGGACATCCCTGTTGTGTTCCTGATCTCAGGGGGAAAGCTCTCAGTTTTTCCCCATTGAGGACGATGTTAGCTGACGGGTTCTCTTAACAGCTTTTATTATGTTTAAGTAGGAAGGACATATACCATATGTTTTCACTTAGAAGTAGAAAAGTAGAAACTTAATGGAGAACCATGGAGGAGGAGAAGGGGAAAAATAGTTGGGGAGAGGGAGAGAGGCAAACCATGAGAGACTCTTGAATGCTGAGAATAAACTGAGTGCTGATGGGGGTGGGGAAGAGGGGAAGGAGGGTGATGGGCATGGAGGAGGGCACATGTTGGGATGAGCACTGGGTGTTACATGGAAACCAACTTGACAGTAAACTATAAAAGAAAAAAATAAATTAATGTGATAAAGACAAGAAAAAGAAACAAACAAAAAGAAAACATGTGCCTAAAAATTGCCTCTTATGTCATTGTTAGACCTCATGGAATTAGTTAATTATTAAATAAAGAAATTGATATTTGTTTTAGGCATATTTGTACAAAACTGTAATGAATAAGACCATTAGTTTTACAGATAAGCATAGCACCAGAAACCTCAGGGAATATTAGAAATGTACATAAAACTGTATTAGCAGATAAAACTCAGTACTATTTATGAAGTACTCCACAATCAACTTTAGTCTGAAATCATTTGAGTATGGTGAGTAAATTTAGCAAACCTCATGGTACATTATGTAGGTAAACAGATATTACTGTAAATCCATGTACCTTCAGATAGAGAAGCAAAAACAGTGACATTGTTCTGGTGTGATTAAGAGAAGGATATTTCCACAAGGAATAAAAATAAAATTGACTTCTTGTTCTTTTTAGTTTAGGAGAAAATGTTAGAGAACATGGGCTCATGAAGGAAGGACAGTATTTCTCCCTGAAAGATAAATAGCTCAAGCAACATAGGCCAGAATCCTGACAATTTGTCTACTAAGTCACCCACCTGTCACATGTGGAGAAATTGTTCTTTAGAAGTTGCCATAGACAAGGAAGTTTTATTCAAAAGTCAGAACAAATCTATGTATAGCAAACAATTTGTCAAATTTCTTTCAGAAGTGTGAGCTCTGAACATATGGGATAGTGTCAGACATAATATAAAATTGAAACTGGCATGTTTCTACAAAAATGCTTTTCTGTCAGAAGATGCTGGTTGTCTTTATGAATTCCTTAGAAGAACCTTAAATATCTGTAAAAAGTATTGCAGATAATTGTCAGTTTCTAATACATACTTGCATATCTTCAAAGTGTTGATTTTGTGCTTTTACATAGCAGTCTTTATATTAAAGTATCATAATGCCATTATAATAAACTTGTTGCTTTAATGCCACCTTGCAAGTGACCTAGTTTTGCATTCAGGATCAGAGAACATGCATTTTAAAATGTAATTATATTGTTTGCCCAATAATCCAATAATCTGCAGGTCATACATCTGATTTAGTTTTGGTCATTTAGTGTTCTTCATAAAGTCAATGTGGCATTTATTTCACATAATTTTTTCATAAACAGGAAAAAGTAAATACTTTATATTTCAATGCAAATTATAGACTCAAATTAGATATTATTTTTCCCCTGACCTGAAACTTTTATAATGCAGCCTGGACAAAATCACTTTAAGAATATAATACTTCATGAAGTATATTTATATTGTTTGTGATGATCAATCATGCTTAGCGGTTTTCATCTAGTGATAGAAGATGGTGTATAAAATAACAGATTAAAAGTCAAGTAATTTGTACTTCTGCATTCAAGTACTAATTTCAATACATATACTAATATTAACTTAAAAAATGTTTATTTTTTGGAGAGCGCAAGCAGGGGTATGGCAGAGAGAGGGGGACAAAGGATTGGAAGCGGGCTGTAGGCTGACAGCAGGGAGCCCTATGTGGGGTTTGAACTCAGGAATCATGAGATTGTGACTTCTGTGCCAAAGTTGGACCCTCAACTGACTGAGCCACTCGGGTACCCATACTAATGTTAACATTTATTATTAAGTATGTCAATCCCTGTTAATCTCAATTTCCACACTTATAGAGAACTATTGTTAATAACAATTCTGAACATGGATTTTGTGACAAGTATAGAGCATATAATATGCATACATAAACAATTTGAGGTAAATAGTTTTAATATTTTCATTTATTAAAATGAAAGGATAACCTGTCTTAGATGTGTTAATAATTTGTCCAAGTCACAGAACTCATGGTAGGACCTGGGTATGCACCCAGGAATTCTATTTAGAGACTTTAGACACTTACAAATGGAATGAGTAGGTACACTAATAGGTCCAGGCTTTCACTCTTCCTTACATTTATGCTCTTTGGTAAGTGAGGTATAATTTTCTGCACATCAGTTTGGCCATGTGATCTGATTCAGCCAATGTACATATGAGGAGAGCAAACATGACATGTAGAATATTGAAAAGTGATTATAGATGGGGAGCTGTGTTTGCCATCTCCTAGAGAAGGGCATGTCCCAATCTATTTCATTGTCTCAAGAGAAAGATGACAGACATGGGTACTGAGCTTAGTTGCCTAGGTACCTCAGGCAACTAGATGAACTAAGCCCTACGGAGATCAGCTGAATGTCACTCTTGTGACACATGAACTGTAATTGTAAAATATTTTCATATTACTGTTGTGCTATTACTCTGAGTTTGGAAATGGTTTGTTAAAAATCAATAGAAATTATAATTTCTAAATATAAAATAATACCTATATCTTAGGTTTATGGATGGTCCTAAAGTTAGAAAATACTTAAATGTGAAAAAAGATATTTATAAATGTTTGTGATTTTTACTTATAATTATCTAAAAAGAATTTGTACAGTAATTTCAGAAGGCAAAATAAAATGTTGTTTGTACTCTCCCTCCTCACCTCATGTGAGCATGGTTCATCAGAGATTATTTGGGGTACTCCTAAAAATCGAAGGGTCAGAGAATTGACAATTTTCCTGAAATATTCATCCACTATAAACATCCAATCACTCTCTTTATTCTTTTTTATAATCATCTTCCATAAGCCTCTTCCTCTCTACTCCCACTTACAATGACATTGCAAACTTTCCTCATCACTTGCCAGGATTCATTTATAGCTTCCAGACCTATACAACAGACTACCAGGAAATTGGCTCTTCTATGCTAATCTCTCTCTAGTTCATCCTCAACACTCCCACCAGACTGATCTTTATGGCACAAAGATTTAGACATCAGGATAAACTCTCAATTCTTTTCCATCACATAAAACAACTTATGTCTTTCTCTTTTGTGTTAATTCTTAATAATTCTCCACATCACACAATAGACCTCCTACCTCCAACAACAAAAACAAGCAAACAAGCAAAAACTTTCAAGGTTCAGGAACAACAACAAAATTCTTAATTATTATATATTTCAGCAAGTGTTGTACTGACGTTGTGTACACTGGTACTATGTATCTCCCTGAAATTATCTTTCCTTTCTTGGCTTCTAAGAGAACTACAATTCTTTTTGAGACTCTAGTAAAGTGATTAATTATCAAGATATCTTCCCTGACTACTCTTCTTTAGTTCAGGATACTCAGCAAATATCCTTTCTTATCAAAATCACTTTTTATCTTCTCCAGATTATAAGTTTCTTAAATAACGTCCATATTCTTTCTTTTTATCTCAGTATATAGAACTTAATCCTAAATGATGATTTAGCGACTACTAATTAATTCATTATATAACTGATTATTTGATTCACAGGCAATATTTTCATAATCTTTTATCAAATTTTTCCTTTTGTAAATAAAAGAAATAGGTCTCTATCACTATGAATTTGATAAATTTAAAGTGATTTAAATTATACTATTTATGGAGTTGTATTAAATATTAGTCTAGGTTAACATATCTCAAATAATCTCAAAGACTCATAAAATCATGTAGAGAAAATTATAATTGATATTAATTGATTTGGGAATGTGCAGAAAGTACAAATTTTAAATATATTTTTGAAATGGATTTAATTTACAGGTTTGCAATGGGATTATATATTATAAAATGGTAAACTTCATGTTAATGTTATTTTGGGGAAATTATTATTCTTTAATGTGTCAGAATGGCTAACCTAGTTCATAAATAACTATTTTCTGAATGGCAATATTTCTTGAAATTTATGGGATTATTCATTGCAATTAGATTTCTAATCTATGATATAATTTGACGTAGGTAATATTTAAGCTCCCTCTGATGTATAAAAAAGTCAAAAGGAAGTAATAATTAATATGCAAGGATCAATTCATTCTATTACTACTAGAGATTAATTCTATTTATATGTAGTTTTGATCTAATTTGTAAAATCATAACCATAGTGAAATCAGCCAAAGTCACATTAGTAAAATTAAGTTAAAGTAGTCATTTTATTTAATAAGCTAGTTTATCTACTTAACAAATAGTTATTGATCACTCTTTCTATCCTTGAAAGGATGAGGTGGAATCATCACAAGTAAAGTAAAGAGAAAAGCCCTGATATGGAGGAAAACAAAAAAGAAACAATGGTGAAAGAGGGCTGGTATTCAAATAAAGCAAGGTAGTAAAGTAGTAATAGAAAATATAAATAATAAACCATAGTTTATTTTTTTGTAAACTATGAAAAATCACCTGAACAACCAGACACAGAACCTGATTTTGAAATAGCTGAGCACACAAGAGATAGGTGAGGTGATTAGCACATTCTCTTCCTATCCTATTCTGGATGAAAACAAACAAATGAATGGAGTAGAGGAGAAAGGTCTAGCAACTTTGACAATCTTCTAACTATATAAGAGGTCGTTAAAAAATAAGAGGGAATTTGGGATATGAACAATAATGAAAGTCTCAACATTTCAAAGAAGAAAGTCTTTGTAGCAGATGCTGATTTTTAAAACTCATTTCAAAATACAGAAGAGAATAAGCTGAATTGAACTAGTTACGTTTGTTTTTCAAATACTTATAACTAGTTATGCTTATTTTCAAAGCAGCTGAAATAAAAAAAAAAAGAAACTTAAACCTAGACTTTTTAGCATGGGGAATCTAACTGAAACTGAGGGGTTACTTTAAATGTTTTTTAACTTTATTATTTATTTTGAGAGAGATAGAGACAATGTGAGTGGAGGAGGGGCAGAGACAGGAAAAGAAGAATCCCAAGTAGGCTCTGCACTGGCAGCACAAAGCCTGATGTGGGGATTGAACCCACAAAATTCTCAGATCATGACCTGAGCCAAAACCAAGAGTTGGATTAACTGACTGAGCCACCCAGGCACCCTGAGGGACTATTTTTATATCTAGAATGTACAGTATGATCTGAATAAGAAGATACATAACAACATATCACTAACTGACATAATTTAAGATTAACATATAGAATAATTGAGCATGGTACTCACCAAGGTGTCATTATTAATTGCTAATTTTATATTCTAATGAGTATTCATTTTTTAGCTTTTCAAATTAAATATAAAAATACCAATATTAGTAAAATTAATATAGCAACCTAAGAAGACAGTTAACATAAATGAATTGGTATCTCAATATTTTACCATTTAGCAAGATGATGCTAAGTAAATGGATTAATAACTGTTACTGAGTGATTTGAAGTGAAGCATGGCCATGTTCAAATAAAAATCACTCTACTTTATATATTAGGAAACTGTGATTGAGAGAATTTAGGAGACTTAAGTCACAGAGATAGTAAGTAGTAGAACATGGGCCACACCAAATCACCACGGAACACGTCGCCATGTAATTGAAAAATAAAGTCATTTTGTATACAAATATTATTAAAGTCTAAAAAAATTAATGGCATAAACAAAATTGTTTGAAACTTGTAAACAGTTTATAACACATATAACAGAGAGTTCATCTTTGAAGTGTATATGTACACAATATTGATAAGAGAAAAAGCCAACAAAAGTAAAACAGAGAAAGTACTAAAGATATACGCAGAATGAATATGTATACTATACTGTTTACATATATATGTATATGTGTGTGTATATATATATGTATATATATATATATGCATATATGTATATGTATCCAAGCTCTTTAATAATCAAGATATAGGGGCACCTGAGTGGCTCAGTCAGTTAAGCGATCAACTTTGGCTCAGGTATGATCTCACAGTTCATGGGTTTGAGCCCTGCATCCGGCTCTGTGCTGACAGTGTGGAGGCTGGTTGGGATTCTATCTTTTTTCTTCTCTCTCTGTTCCTTCTCTACTTGTGTTCTCTCTCTTTCTCTCTCTCTTTGTCTCTCTCTCTCAAAATAAATAACTAAACTTAATTTTTTTCTTAAAAATAGTCAATATATAAATTACACAGTAATGAAGTTCCAGTTTAAAATCTATTAAGTTGAATTGGTCAATAATTTAAAGTAACCAAAAATATTCATTTCTGACTCAAAAGTTAAAAGACTTTAATTATCATACACTATTGGTAGAAAAATAAATTATTTCTAAGTGTGAAAAATAATTTCACACTATATCAAGGACTGAACATTTAATTCAATTTAAAATAGAAATTAAACTTCTAGGAATAGATCTAATGAAATGATCAGGGATTTATGAAGATTCTCATCACAACATGATTTATGGTATAGCTAAAACTGATGAAAATTATAGATAATATGAGAAGTATTCAGTAAATATTAATATATTTATATATTTGACTAAATTCAGTAAAAGCATGTTTAAGTTTCATTTAACCTAAAATAACAAATAAGTTACTTGTTTTAACTATGCATCCTCTAGAAGCTTGGTTACCTATCCAACATCCTTGCTAAACAGCAATATCAATTGATTTTATTTAGTTACATATCACTCTGTACCACATTATTTACAGGCAGATGATTATATATGCAGTTTACATGTAAATCACGATTCACCCATTTTTAGTGGAACTGTGACTCTTATGGGTGACAGGTTTCTTTTTTTTTTTTAATTTAAAAGCATTTTTTTTAACATTTATTTATTTTTGAGAGACAGAGGAAGAGAGAGACAGAATGAGAATAGGGGAGGGTCAGAGAGAGCTGGAGACACAGAATCTGAAGCAGCCTCCAGGTTCCGAGCTGTCAGCACAGAGCCCAATGAGGAGATGGAACTCAGGGACCATGAGATTGTGACCTGAGCTGAACCTGGATACTAAGCCAACTGAGCCACCCAGCCATTTTTGTCCTGAATGATGGGTTTAAAGGTAAGCATGTGACCAAAACAAAAGGGAGCCCTCAAGAGCAAAATTTATCAGTGGAGTCAGCAGATTGGAAGGAAGAAAATAATCTGGGTCCTTCAGTAGCTATTAAACTATGCTAATCCTATTATATTTGAAGTTCACTTTTAAAATCTTCAGTACATCAGAAAATAAATTCCCATTTATTTTAGTTTGCACTTTAATGATTTGTAGACTGAATGAACCTCTTAATCAAATGCCATCACAATAAACAATATGTAGGAGGAAACACCAGTAAACACTGGGTAAGAATGCCATCCCCAAGACTAGAGAACTGACAAATTTTGTAAAAAATAGTAGAGGTGAGAGAATGAGGTGAAGCACTAAAAGACTACCAAATGCAGACAAAGAGACTGGTTGGGGAATAAACAAAGACCCTCAAAGGAGTTTCATTAACAAATTATCTCTCTCTCTCTCTTTTAATGTTTATTATTTATCTCTGAGACAGAGACAGAGTTCAGAAGGGGAAGGGCAGAGAGAGAGGGGAGACACAGAATGTGAAGAAGGCTCCAGGCTCTGAGCTGTCAGCACAGAGCCCCATGTGGGGGCTCAAACCCACAAGCTGTGAGATCATGATCTGAGCTAAGTTGGATGCTTAACCGACTGAGTCGCCCAGGCACCCCAACAAATCGTCATTTGAAGCAGAACTGACTGATACTGAAGGAGGACTATAGAGTAGCCTTGAAGAAAGAGGAATCAAAGTATATTCTGATTAGTTAGAGCTTTTACCCTGGGTGCCATTACGTTGTGACATCATGTTCCAGAGATGAAACATGAGAAATTTTACACATGAAAATTTACATGTGTAAAATTTCTCATGAGAAAATTTTACTATCTGAACTATTATTTGTTTAAAATCCACTTTTAAAGATTCTTGGAGATCTCAGTTAAAGATCTGATTCTTTCTTATCCCTCCCAATAAGTTTTCTATTTGTTTTTTTCAGAAGTCTGGAATCTACTTTAAATTGATAGTAATACAGTACGATGAGTTTGATCATGCAAATAGTGTAGTTCAGGTTAACATCCTACATAAATCTAACCAGTCATCTGAAATTAACACCAGAGACTGTTTTTTTTTTTTTTTTTTTTTACTTAAACAATGATGGAAGTCTCCTTGACCCTTGTCTATTCTGGCAGGATTTAATACACAGTATACACCTTCTTGGAGACATTTAAGCAGGGCTGTTTTTTCATACTGCATGGGTCCAAAGCCCCCTTCGCACTGCCATATTGCACCTCTTGCCATCCTGTCTTTAAATCCAACATGCTTAGTCTGCTTGTATTGGTAATTATCATAAGAGAGCCAGATACTTCAAAGTTCATGTTTTTAACTCACAGTGAAGGAGCTACCTTACTTACTTTCAAATTCATCTTTTCATTTTAAAAACAGAGTTTTTGAATAACTAATATTGTTATATTTGGTATTCATGCACTTAAATTCAATGACAGGAGGATTTCAAGGCATCTAGTCTGTCATAGAAAGAGAAAGCCCTGTAGGAAGAACTGTCCAAGTATAATAATTTTTTTATGCAATGTTAGTAGAAAAATAGCACACATGATGTGTGTGTGTGTGTGTGTGTGCATTTGCGTGTGTACAATTCCATTTAGGTAAAAGTACATGCATGTGTTTATATATTTATATGTTACATATGTGTGTAGATACATATAGACATACACAATATGCACTTATATACATATATGTAAACACAATTGATATTATGTGTATATTTCCAGTAGGCATAAGTATGTATGTTTGCATATGTGTATTGCATACATGTATGCAGACATATATATATTTCATTGGTATATAAATTGTGGTTTGCCATTGTGATGAGATTTTCAATAATTTTATGTTCTCATTTCTTCTGTTCACCTTCTTGAAAATACATAAATTTAGTGTTATTATTTTGCATTTCAGTGTTATTTTTATACTTAGGAAACAAATAGCTTATTTTAAAACAAGGAAATAGATTTTCTGAATCTAATCAAGATTAGAATTCACCCTTTTGGCCTCTCAGTTTTTATAATGCTTTTACTTTTTTATATCGAAGTCTTAATCCACTCCTATGTGATAAACTATTTAATGATGTAATTCACATTTTGTTCCTCTATCTACACTTTGCAGGAACTAATAAAATGTGGGTATTTAATAATGTTAGACAACACAGGTCAAACAGACACTCAGCCATTCCAATAGCACTGACTCCAGGCAGAAGCCAATTTAAAGTGCTCACAGAAATTCATTTAAGAAAAAGTGGGAACTACATGTGATTATGTTAAAAATAGCACTATGTTAATACTGACAGAAATGTCTCATCAATTATATGTGTTTCAATACTAAAACTGCTTTTCAGTTAAGTTTTCTAACTTAAAGCTGCAAGAATTGTGACATTTTATCCCAACTGAGGAATATGACAGCTAAACAATTGCTGACAAGAGTATACAGTCTGTTTTTTTGAGACTTACATTAGTTCTTTTTTAAAAACAATGTTTATTTATTTTTGGGAGAGAGAGAGAGAGATTGGAGGAAGGGCAGACAGAGGGAGAGAAAGAATCCGAAGCAGGTTCTGCACTGTCAGTGCGGAGCCCAGTGCAGGCCTCAAACTCACAAATAGGATATCATAACCTGAGCCAAAAAGCAAGAATTGGATGTTCAAAGCACTGAGTCATCCATCCACCCCGAGATTTACATTAGTTCTTGAAAGCGATGATCTGGGTCAAAAATTCTGTGAGTCTTTGGTGTTAGGTATCTTCTCTAATGTTTGATTTCAGCTAGTTTCCAAATTATACCCCTAAGAACCTTACTTCTATCTAAATATACTCACATACAAAAGGAGGCTATAAATTCCACCAGTTAAAAAATATTCCATTTAGTTTCTAATTAATAAATTAACCATTCAAAGGAATATTTCAAAGTACAGAAACACAAACCAAGAAATATTGAAAATTTAGTATCTACTCCTTGAGTGTCAACTGTTGGTGAGTTCAATTCTACTTAATTTTTAAAACTCCACCAAATAGAATATCTATGAAGCCACTGAGTCATGCATGATTGACTTCTTCCTAAAGGTTTCCCACTGAGGTATTTACTATGATTATCTTGTTAAAAACAGCATTAACAACAAGCCCAGTTAAATGAATACTGTATTCCTTACATCCATTCAGTCTATCAAGGAGAAAACTATCATATTCAATTACTGTAACTATCAATGAAGAAAGGATAGTGCATTCAAAAAATGGTGGTGAAATGATTAGACACCCATATCCAAAATATGGTATACACAGACTTTACTATGTACATCAAAAGTAACTCACAAAGGAACATGGACACGTAAATGCAAAACTATAAAACACCTAGAGTAAAACATATGAGAATATCTATGTACTTTGGGTGTGGTGATGAATTTTAGGATATAACAATAAAAACTTCATGAAAGAAAACAGTTTATAAGCTAGATTTCATCAAAATGTAACGGTTCTCCTCTCCGAGAAACACTGTTAAAATGATAAAGCAAGTAATAAACAGAAAATATTAGCAAATTGCTTATTTGGTAAAAGACTTGTATCCAAAATATACAAAGAGCTCTTAATATTCAATTATAAGACAACAAACCAATTTAAAAATGCACTAACATGTGGTCAAACACCTCCTCATAAAACATTTACATACGGCAAACAAACATTTAAAAGTATGCTCAATACCATTTGTCACTAGGGAAATGCAAGTTAAAAATTAAACAGGGTCATCTGGGTGGCTCAGTCGGTTGAGTGTCTGACTTTGGCTCAGGTCATAAGCTCACAGTTTGTGAATTTGTGCCCATTGTCAAGCTCTGTGCTGATGGCTCAGAGCCTGGAACCTGCTTCAAATTCTATGTCTCCCTCTCTCTCTGCCCTTCCCCTGCTCATGCTCTGTCTCTTTGTCTTTCAAAAATTATTAAACATTAAAAAATATTTATTTATAAAAAATAAAATAAAAGTAAAAATAAGTAAAAATGAAACTTCTCTACATAATTGTTACAACAATAAATATCTAATAAGCTGACAATACCAATTGGTGAGGATGAATAGCCACAGGAACTCTCATTCAAAGTATAACCACTTCGGAAGATGGTTGATGATTTCATCGATAGCTGAACATAACTTTATCAAAAGATCTAACAACTATACTCTTAGGAATTTAGCCAACTTTTGAAACCATATGTTCATACAAAAATCTGCACATAAATATTTATGGTAGTTTTTTTCATAATCACCCCAAACTGGAAGTGAGCAAGATATCCTCCAATAAATGAATGCATACACAAACACTATTACATCCATACAAAGGGGTACTTAACTGTACAAGGATAAAAAAGGTATGCACTGTCAATGCACACAAAGATATGGATGAGTCCTAAATCCATATAGGTAGGTGAAAGAAGCCTCTCTGAGAAAAGAGTATGTATGGAATTCTGGAAAATAAAACTATAAAGAAAATAGAAATGGAAAGAGATTGATGATTGTCAGAGTTCCAAAGAAAAAGGAGATTAGTTAAATAAAGCACAAAAGGTGTGATGAGGTCATGAAACTACTCTGTTTGAAGATGTAACGATTGTATGCACTTATCAATACTAACAGGAATTTATAACAGCATAGTGAATTACAAGAGAAATAATGAAAACTAAGATATGCAAACTAAAATAAATGTATTTTTAGGACTTTGAGAGATCCCAGGGTAGAATGCAAAATGTGACAAAATTATTTTAATGAATAACAAATGTAAAGGAAAACTTCACTGAAGTGTGTGTGTCTCTAAGGGAGGAGGTGATGACCTAGCTAACTTTGCAAATGAGTGGCATATGAAAGAATACCAGCAAAGGGAACTATCACAGGCACCATTCTCTATTTGATAAAATCGTTTCTTAGGGAAATATGAATGGTCCAGTTTGGACTCATATATGTATACAATTAAGGAATGGATAGTGGATAACGGGAGCAAAGTTTCTAACATTTGGATTGCGAGGTTATACATAAACAAAGGGAGGAGGCTAGAATGATCCATATGGTAATGGTTCAAAGTTTGAGATTTCAGTATAAACTCATGTTTACCTTAATAATAATACAATGGTTAAATTTAAAATTATATATATGTATATAAAAACGGGTTAGTATACACACATATATTTGTCAACTAAAAGGGTCTGGAAATAGGAACACCCTAGAAGCAAAAGGCAAATTTGATTTTCAGATCTTGATTTCAAGCACCTAAAAGCAACCAGGACACCTTAGAGAAAAGCCTGGTCTTATGACAGAGGCAGGAAACACATAAGATGAGGCTGGAACATTTTGCATGTCAGAAAGCAAGGAAGTGCTCAAATGAAAACACAATGATGGACAGAAGTCCAAGAGACACAGGAGTCAAGTGAAAGAGCTCCTAATAAGAAGCTAGGGAAAAAAAAAAATGAACAAAAAATTCAATGAAAATGAATTTTAAAATGAAGCTAACCATAGAGTACCTTTTCCAAAATTATCAATGAAAACTGAGAGATTCCATGAGGAAATTTAAAAGAATTAATTTTCAAATAAGGTTGAAAATTCTTCACAGTATACATTCTTAAAGAAATGAAGAGCTATATAAAACTTTATATATTTATATTTCCATAGTAAATTTGTTTATTTTTATAGCACAAGTTTCCTAAAATATATTTGGTCACAGAATATTTTCTGGATAAAACTGTTAAATCCCCATATACATATACTGGTCCTCAGAACAGGCAGTCAGAATTTTTTTTAATGCTGTTTTAGAGGATAAAGAGTCCAGTACAATATATATTAAGCTCATCAAAAGAGCTCAATTACTAAGAAAATATATGTCAATTCATGAAAAGGGTCCAATAACTACAGGTAAAGTTTTAAAATAACTACAATTAAAAAAAATCATACCAAGCATATAGGCAAAGAACCAAAAACGAACTAACAAAACAAAAATCATTAAGCAAAACAAAACCAAAAAACCTTCAAACAAAACATAAAGTGCCTTCAAAGGAACCAAACTCATAGTGTATTCAGAATTTTTCTGTGTACCACTAGATGCTGGAATAAAAGAATTGACCCAAATTATTTAAAACCAGCAATCCAGAGTTGTATGGTGCTCCCATGTGGCTTTCCTTTAAGGCTAATTGAATGTTCAAATTCTTATTTTCCAAGCATCAGGAACCATCCATCATTTCTTTCCATATCTTTCTAGTCATATCCATCTTTTCTCAAAATTGTGTGTTTGTCTTTTGAAAATGATATATACTAAACTTTGTGAAAAATAATTTAGGAGAAATATATATTTTCAATAAAGCTGTATTACGTGTATATCTATAGAAGTACAGTTGATGTCTGGAAATATAATTTTTTCATTGCTATATACTCCACATCATTAAGTTTAGTGCCAGGTACTCCAGTATATATTTTTATTGTTTTCTGTTAAAATTCTGATAAAATTCTGTTAAGTTCCTATGTATATTTTAAAAAGGTATAGTCATAATAATGAAGTTATATTCCAACAATGAAGTAATTGCTCTACTTACATCATTATAATGGTGATAGAGAAGCTTCCAGTTTGCCCATGCATCTATTTGCCAAAGGATAATAAGGAGATATTGTAAATTTCTCCCAGTTACTACCCAAAGTATGTTTGCTCATGTCAATCTGTATAGTTAATTGATCCTTCAGTCAACAGAATCAAAAGGAGGGGGGAAATTTGATGACATGTATGGCTCCTTTCATTTTGAAAACTCAAAGCACTTACCAAAATATTGATTTCAGTGATATTTATTTACACATTTGATAATGATATGATAGCTCAAACATGACATTTATTTTCCTTCAAAGAATGTTAATTATATTTACTACTTTTCAAGTGAAAAGTCAAAGAACAGTTCTAACAATTAACAGTACATTCTCTAGTAAGTAAAGGAAAATCCAACTTTTCCCCCCTCTAGTTTTACTGAGGTAAAATTGACGGAAAACCCAATAATTATATTATAGACATAGGATTTCATTTTTCTGATGTCATAAGTAGTCTGATAGCTGATAGTACTGCCTGTGTTGTGCTGGTTTCATACTTCAATGATATTAAAGCTGATATGCATAATTCTTTTAGTATTTTTCACATAGTTGCCAGAGTGACTACTGCAGCTCCAGACACCCCATCTCATTCATCTTCATGAAAGGAACATGGAAAAACTGGGAAGAGCTACTTCAGTAACTTTTGTCTCTTTATAAGGGCATTAAAAGCTCTCTAAACTATTCATAGCCAGCCTCCAGTTACTTCTCGTGGATTGCAAAGCAAGGAAAAGTGAGAAATGAGCTTTTGGCTTTCCAGTTTGTATTGAGGGCAGGTAGACAAAGGAATTGATAAAGGTTTTGGATAGCAAACTTAAACTATCTTCAAATGTGTTATAAAACATGAAAATATTCTATTAGGTTTAAATTTTGTTCTCAGGAAGTTTTGGATCCATAACACACAAGACAAATAAACATAAATGGTAGGTATTATATCAATTACTAGTGGAACTTTTGTAGTATGCCATCTTCAGTTCGTTAGAAATCAGAAATATTTTATTTACCTTTTAAACTGTCAGTCTCATCCTTTCTGCTAATTTTTACTTCTGATGCATAATTTAATCTTAAACATTAACAACATATTGTTATTTCATTGAATAATCCTAGGCTAGAGTGAAAAAGCACACACTGGGCAAAGAATCAAAAAACCCATAAGTGAATTCTAGATTTTCTTACTCACTGGATTGTGATCCTTAGCAAGTCAATAAAGCTTTCTGCACACACCTTCTTCATTTAGAAAAATAGGATGCTAGTGTCTCTGCCTACTTCAAAGAGTCACTCTAAGAATTAAAGATAATGTATGTGAAACTACTGTAAGATGTAAGGAACTTAATAAATTTTTGATATTGCTATTGTTAGAGAAAAGATGACATATTTAATAATTTGAGTTAGTAATGAAAATGCATTATTTTTCTGAGGATGTAAATATTCTTCCATAGTAGAAGTATATCACTTTGAATTAAAATCATGCATACTCCTATATATTTAGTCAGCATTCATATGGAGGCCCTGGAAATCATGGGCAGCTAAACAGATTCAGGATGGATGTGAAATTTGATGGTGGGGATAACAGAAATAAAATCCTGAACACAGTCTAGAAATAGAACATCCAGAGTAATGTTACGGCATATGTCATCCTAAGTCATTAAGAAAGCCTAGATTACAGGGAATTATCTTAAAAAGGTAATCGGTAAAGATTTAGCATAATATACATTTTGCCTACAATTGTCACTACTTTGGCTTCCTCACATCAGAATCAAAATAGTCTTTGAATAACTAAAAACACGTTTAATGCTGTGAATTTTAATAAAATATTTTGTTAAACTTTTGACATTATTAAATGATGTGATTTTAGGTATATTAATATACACTTTACATTTAAAAGAGGGTTTACTGAGTCTTTATGATTGTGTTATATAATTAGAGTTTGTAAATGCAATGAGTATTACAATGTCCATTTATGACAGGCACATAATAAAATTAATATGTACCTATAAAAGCTCAAATAGAAAATCTAAGTCTGCTGTTCAATCACTGTGTGAGAACATTCCTATCTCAAACCATTTAATTGATTACAAAAGTGTCCTTATGCTTTATCAATATATATTTTTAAAATTTCTTAATGTTTATTTTTGAGAGAGAGAGAAAGCATGAGTGGGGGAGGGGCAGAGAGAGGGAGATAGAGAGTCCAAAGCAAGCTCCAGGCTCTGTCAGCACAGATCCTGATGCAGGGTTCGAACTCACAGACTGTGAGATCATGACCTGAGCCGAAGTCGGACGTTCAATCGACGGAGCCACCAAGGCACCCTTTTATCAATATATTTTTGAACAATTAAATAACTATGTATTTTACAGCTTTTATATTAAAAAGGAAAACCTAATACTGCAAGAGTGATCAATTATGACTGAACCGATAATAAATAAAACAGTATTATTATTCTCTTTTATAGTAAAAGCTACCATGTAAATACCTTAGAAAGGCATCAAGCTAGAAATCCACATATCTCTCAATATATCTAAAATAGCCACTTTTCCTACAACAGGAAAATGGATCAATATTTCTTTGTAATAGCACATGATAGGTAGTTAGCTTGCATTAGGGCTGTGTTAGAAGATAAAACACTATTCCTTTAAATACTAGAACCATATTCAGGTGGAAAAAACTTACAAAGGAGAGACACCTGCTGCTGCTGCTGCTGTTGCTGCCGAAGTGTATTTGCCTGAAAGGTAAGATTATTCTACTCTTGGCCTTTTTGCTTTGTATTTAGCCATTGGATAAACCTGTAATCCCTATTGATCCCTTTGGGAAGAGAAGATTTATAGAACAATGAAAGGGAAATGCTTGAAAATTACATAAGAGCTGTAGCAATGCATATGCATCAACATTTCAAACAGAAAAAATTTGAAAATAGAAGCTTGTATATTCCAGCATTTTGTATAAAATGCATATAACTTTTTCAGCTTTTATTACTACGACCATGACCCTCTAACCTCTCATTTTTTCATGCTAACTCTGCTGT
Source organism: Hyaena hyaena (assembly GCF_003009895.1). Classification (NCBI taxonomy): domain Eukaryota; kingdom Metazoa; phylum Chordata; class Mammalia; order Carnivora; family Hyaenidae; genus Hyaena; species Hyaena hyaena. Next base: position 71,131 of record NW_024082417.1, read on the forward strand.
ACACACACATATACAGACAGAAACAAATGCATGTGCATTCTGTTACTTTTGCTCTATTCTGTCATCAGAAGATTCAAACTAATCTCCATGCTCAAGGGGAGGGGATTACACATGGGTGTGAACACAAAGGGACATTTCAAAAAACTGCCCTCACAGACGTTATGAACTTTATGGAAATTTACTTTTTAAAAAATTGGATGTGGCATATAAGTGCAGGTAGTCAACAGACATCATCAGCTTATGGAGTCCCACCATAATACTCCCTCTGCCACAAAAGAGAAATAACATATGAAGTACTGAATTTTTACACGTACTAGAGGCTTATCTAAAATTTGCTTCAGAAACTTTGATTTTAGATGTATAATGAGGTGTGTGAACTTGTTCCTCTGGGGTCTGGAGCTGTGGCTCAAAGTAATATCATTAAGTGTAAAATATATTTGAAGTTGCATATTTTATTTTAACATTGATGTAATTACTCTAAATAATATATGTGGATTTTTTAATATTAAAGAAATGTATTTTTCCCAAGCTTTCAGTAAAAGTTGACAACTGCTGGAAAAGTCGGCATGGACTAATATATTCTAGGGACACCTAGTTCCAAAAGGCAGAAATCTGGAAGAATATAGATTTTGAAAACCCCAGACTTTGCAAGACCCATAGAAGGGAGTGGAATTGTACTTTATGTGGGGTGTCTGGGTGACTCAGTCAGTTAAGTGTCCAACTTCAGCTCAGGCCATGGTCATGAGGTTCGGGAGTTCGAGCCCCATGTCAGGTTCCATGATGACAGTGCGAACCCTGCTTGAGATTTTCTCTCTCTCCCTCTTTCTCTCCCTCCCCCACTTATGCATGTTCTCTCTCTCATAATAAGTAAATAAACATTTAGAAAATTCTACTTTTTGCTATGTTTCAAAATGTCTTAAAATATAACAAGGAACAATAAGAGTATTATTTTTAGAAATTTATGTATTTTTAAACTGCATAACATAAGTACTTTAATAATGTGATATGGCTCTAATGGTTCTATTCATGATATTCATATGCTGGAGTGTAGAAACCCAGTAAGTGAGCATATTATAATAAGGAGTTAGCTGGTATAATAGCACATAATATATAACACTATCCAATGTTATAATAACTGTATGCAATAAGAAGTTAGCTATTATGCTAGGTGTAGTTGAGTTTCTATCATTGTTTAAATTTAGACTTATATTTCTGAGATTGTGAAATTTGGAGAGTAGAGGTTACCATTTACACTGTTTATTTTTTCTCAAGATTTTTGTGATCTTGTAATGGGGAAAAAAGGTGAATTTTGTACTTTAATTTACCATTTTTAGTAAGAAATGGACAGTGGTTGAGATTAAAAACAGCATTAATGAATGTCAATTAGAGCTAAACTAAGGTTGCAGAGTATATGTAAAGAGACACCTTGACTGGAAAAGACAACACTAGGTGTCTTTCTTAGTAGTAAGAGAGTATAAAGTGAAATACCTTGTTTGTTTTCTTTTCCATCTAGAAGAAATATTTCAATATGATTTAGATCATCCAACTCCTGAAATCATCACAAGTAGGAAAGACTTCTTTTTGCAGAATTTATTAACACGTCCTTTCAGATATGGGCCTTACGAGGACATGCATTATAATTGTTCACTTTTGGTTAACCAGTTCTGATTAATATGCTATTATTGACACAGTAAAATCATGTGATGCTCTGTGGAATATCAACATATTAAAGGTCCATACAAATTATAGTATGATAAAGAGTTGAAAAGTTAATATAGCTTTAGGAAAGAGAGTAATTGCAGTGCTCTCCCATATCCTTATCCTTCCTATAAATAAGTGATTTTCAATTTTTTTCTTATCATGAAAATAGCTTTGCCACAGTGTTTGCTGTAATGTCTGTATTATTTTACATTCCTATCAGCAATGTAGGGGAGTTCAGGTTTCTAATCATCCTCTCCAATACATGATAATATTTGATTTTGTCATTATTTTTAATGTTAGCCATTCTAGTGTATATGCAGGTATATCAAATTGTGGTTTTATTTTGCATTTTCCTAATAATGAATGATGTTGAGTTTTTTTTTTTTTTTCATGGTCTTATTTCCGGAGTATTAATCTGTTTCTTTGTTTTGCATATCTATCCTAATGCCAGTATCATAATGTCTTCGTTATTTATTTTCATTGCAGTTTTTGAAGTCAGAGATTGTTATTTTCAAAACTGTTGTTAATTATTCTACATACTTGGAATTTGAAAATAAGCCTTGTCACTTTATACAAAAAAAGTCTGCTAAGATTTTAATAGTAATTGCATTAATCTTTACATATATTTAAAAGAATTGTCACCTTAAAATTATTGAGACTGCCACTCCATGCACATAGTATATTTCTCCAAGCATTTGCATCTTCGTCAATATCTCTCAGCATTGTGTTGTACTCTACAGCGCTGTATGTCTTCATTTTTCAATTTATTTCAAAGTGTATCATAATTCTTTATGTTACTGCAAACTGAATTGCTTTTTTAAGTATCTGTTTCTTGCAAGAATACAAACATGCAATTGCTTATGCACATTCATAGCATATACTATAACCCTACTGATTTACTTATTAGCTCTAGGTTTCTGTTTTGGTTTCAGAAGAAAGGAAGTTTAGCAGATTCCTTAAGTTCAAATACAACATGGACATATCAATTGAAATTAAAACTATTTATTTATTGTTTTTCTTTCAACTTTACACATTTAGTTTATTTTCTTATCTCATTCACTGGCTACAAATTTTGTTTTATTTTCATAAAAAAGGTCATTGCAGTAATTTTATTGAGAATTGATGATAGTTTAAGGTACAACAATAAACATGGTGAAAGTACAGGATACTTTTTTTAAAACATATTTTGAATGAATGTCAACAGGATTGAATATGGTTGGGAATAAAGAGCAAGAAAGATCAAACATGTTTCTGAGGGTGTTGATTCTGAGCGACTAAAGGAATGGAGTTAGCATTTACTAATATGATTTGAAATACTTATATAAGAGGAACTGTTTTGGGGAGCTGGATAAAATCATGAGATTTGCTCATGCTCATTTTGTACATGCTAAATTTGAGATACCTGTATATACATACATAGACATAAGTAGAAGGCAGTTGAATATTCAGAACGAGTTCAGGCAAGAGGTTCTGCCTGGAGTTATAACTTTGGAAATGCTCATCATGTGCATACTCTTAAAGATGAGATGCTGTGGAAAAGACATTCTAGGACAAAGGCCTAGGAAATTATAATGCACAGAGTTTGTGAAGACCAAGAAGAAACAGCAAAGGAGACTGAGAAGGAGCTGCTAGCCTATTAGAAGGAGAATGAAGACAGTAAAGTGACACAGAAGTTCTTGAAGATGCCAGATGCTACTATTTAGTTCATGATGAAGAGAAAAAGGAATTGGCTAGGGATTTAGCAATGTGGAGTTCACTGTTTACACTGTCAAGAGCTCCTTTGGGGAGATAAAGTTTTATATTCCTCTGGCTCTTCATTGACTGTATTCTGAACATCTCCTTAGTGAATTATGTATTCTTTAAAACTTACTTATGTAAAAATATTCTATTTTTTACTAAACAGAGGAAAACATCTTTACTTGAATTGATTTTGTTTTCCACACTGACACTTTGTTTTACACATAATAAATGTTTGACAAATAGATAATTGTTATCTGGTAAATCAAATTAAATCAAAGGAAATTTGTAAAACAAGAGATACTATTAACTAGATTCAACAATAATGAAAAATATATGTCATGGTGACTGTATCTTGTTTGATAATTATTTTTGAAATCTCTGGAAGAAAATGGTGATTTAAAAAAAATATTTTATTTTATTTTTGAGAGAGAGAGAGAGACAGCATGAGCAGGGAAGGGTCAGAGAGAGAGGGAGACTCAGAATCTGAAGCAGTTTCCAGGTTCTGAGCTGGCTGTCAGCACAGAGCCCGATGCCGGGCTTGAACCCACGAACCGTGAGATCATGACCTGAGCTGAAGTCAGATGCTTAACCGACTGAGCCACCCAGGCGCCCCAAGAAAATGCTGATTTTATGGTGTCATACTTTAACATTTTAATTTAATCATTTAAAAATTATATTAAATCGGGGCGCCTGGGTGGCTCAGTCAGTTCAGCATCCGACTTGAGCTCAGGTCATGATCTCACGGTTTGTGAGTTCGAGCCCCGCGTCAGGCTCTGTGCTGACGGCTCAGAGCCTGGAGCCTGCTTCGGAATCTGTATCTCCCTCTCTCTGACCCTCCCCTGCTCACGCTGCCTCTCTCTCTCTCTCTCAGAAATAAATAAATTATTAAAAAATTATATTAAATCATATTAATATCAACATACTTATTAATATCCATATCTCACTGTTAGTACCAGTAGTGGAAAAAATTGGATTTTATGGGAAATAAGGCAATTAAATGGGATACATTTATTAACTGCCTAATAATAATACACCTTAATGATCAAGTTTCTAGGAACTAGAACATTTGAAACCAAGATGGTATCATAAACAACAAATATGGCATTAGGATTTTTCTTTCTTTTATTTTATCACCAAGATTACTGGAGCATTAATTATGTGCATAAAATTATGAAAGTGCTGAGAGAAAATGACAGAAGTGCCGCACCTGGGATCTTCCCAGGGTTATTTAATTGAGATGATACATTAACTGAACACCTGTGTGATGTGTAGGGCAATGAAGTAATAATATTACTTATGTAAAGTAAGCTGGTATGTAAGGTATGAAGATGGGTTAGTGATTCTGTTGGAGACCAAATGACTTTCTTTGGCAAGGTGAAATTAATTTGCCTATGATAAGGAGATATCCTATTGGAAATGGAAATTGGGTTTTGGAATATTTTCATTATATCCCTGGAACTTTCTATTTAAAATAATTTTAAGTTTATTTTTGAGAGAGAGAAATGGAATGGGAGGGGCAGAGAGAGATGGGAGAGAAAGAAAGAGAATCCCAATCAGACTTTGCACTTTTAGCATAGAGCCCAGCACACGGATCAATCCCAGGAACCTTAAGATCATGACCTGAGCCGAAATCAAAAAGTCAGACGCTTAACCGACTGAGCCACCCAGGTGCCCCTAAAAATTGTGATAGTATTGTGAGCACTTAATGAAAGATTAGCATCTTAACAGATTTTGAAGTATTTAATATACAATTGTTATCTGTCAGCATAATGTTGTACAGCATATCTCTAGAGCTTATTCATCTTGCATAATAGAAATTTTATACCTGCTGCCTAGCAACTATTATTTTTTCCTCTTCCCAGCTCCAGGCAACTACCATTCTACTCTCTGTCTCTACAAATGTGACTATCTTAGGTTCCTCATATAAATGGAATCATGCAATGTTTGTCCATCTGTGACTGGCTTATCTCACATAGCACAATGTCCTCAAGGTTCACCCATATTGTCACATATGGCAAAACTTCCTTTTTAAGGCTGAATATTATTCCATTTTATACATTAGTGTATATATATACACACTATATATATATATATGTATATACATAGTATACACACACACACACACACACACACTACATGTTTAATCCATTCATCTATTTATGGACATTTAGCTTTCTACATCTAGGCTATTGTGAACAGTACTGGAATGAACATGGTGATGCTAATAATTCTGATATGTTGCTTTTATTTCTTTTAGATAAATACTCAGAAGCATATGGAGTTTTTCTTAATAGAAAATACATTTAAATTATTCTACTTTTACTGGCCACTTTAGTATGTTCTGTGTCTAGCAGCACAAAGATGTATTTAACAATACCTTCAGAAAAAACATTTAAAACTATATCAATATGTGAGCAGAAATAATTCATGTTGGTATGTTTATAAAGTACACACTATAATGTGACAGCAAACATCAGAATCTAAATATAATGATTTTAATGACTTTTCTAGTCACTGAATCCTAAAAGATTAAGAATACACATTTGAAATGTTTGTAAATAAGGCACCATTTCTTAAGGCTCAAAGAGGTCGGACCAATTTGTAATATAAACATCTTCTTTTCTTTTGTGGCTCTACAAAGATTACAATTCTGTATTACTATAATATAATTTTACATGCTTTCCCTTGATGTGCCTACATAAGAGAACCTGAAGAATTCATTCAATAGATTCAGTTATTTAAGCAGTGTCATTGTTTCTGGTAGAAGAGACTCTTATAAGTATCACAAAAGCTCCAGCATTCCACTTGGCAGGGATAAAATAAAGGAGTGTAGGATTCCTTTGTTTCTTTCTCAAAGGTTAGCTGAGTTAAATATTTCTTTAACATTCTACTGTGGCTAATTTGTAGTCTTTTCATACTACCAGTATTGTGCTGAATATGAAATTTTCCTTCCCCATGTCAATAATGTTTACATAAGTTAAGGCAGGGGATGTAGAATGAGTTATATAACAATCACAAACATTCCATTATAAATTAAATAGGTTGAAGTTGCTCTAATCTGTGCCTCCTTTTAGCTACAGAATTTTCTCTTTCCTTTTACAGTCTGTTTTCTCAAAAGAGTAGCTTACGTTGTTTAAACTTTCTCATAGGACTCTTCCCACATTCTCTCCTTAACTCTGGACAATTGGCAGTGTTAAAAGCCAACCTAACAATAATTTTCTGTTCTTACATTCTCCATCTCTGCAGCTTTGAATGTAGGTACCTTTTGCTCTACCCTCAAAGTCTTGTCTTTCTGTGGCTGCTTATTTTTAACCTTACAGGTCATCCCTCCTTTCTTTGGCCATACTATTTACACATGCCTCCCTTCCCTTCTTAAGTGTTGTTTTCCTACAAGATGCTGACCGTAGCCCTCTGTTTTTATTTTACTATTCTCTTCTGAAAAAGGTAATTTCTTCCATAAATTTAAAACTGGTGGGGAAAATTCAAAACATTACTTCCATGCACTTTAGCTCTGTATTTCCATCACCTGAAAAACATTTGTAAGTGCTGCCAGAGCCTTTAACACTCAACCTGCCACAACTGAAAGAATACTCATTTGCACACATGCTAAACAAACACTTTTTCATGAATTACATAAAAGTCCTCAAGCCATGTTCCAAATTTTTTCATGTTCAAAACATGACAGATGTGTCTAGATTTAACATATGTATAACACTTACTTGTCAAGTTATTTCCTATAAAGTTATTGAATAAGCCCTCTCCATAACTAGAGAGATACTGATGCAGGACAGACAGCTGTTTAGTTGTATTATTTTTACCAAAGGAATTATTAAATAATTTCTTCCATAGCAGTCTGATGCTAACACATCTTGCCTGGAATGCTGCTACTTGATAGGGACATATTACTTAAACCCTCAATGACTCTTTAGTTATCTGTAAGGATATCAATAATATGTGCTCCAATGTTCATAGCAGCACTCTCGACAAGAGCCAAAACATGGAAGGAGCCTAAGTGTCCATCAACGGACAAATGGATCAAGAAGATGTGGTTTATCTATGCGATTGAATACTACATGGCAATGAGAAAGAATGAAATCTGGCCATGGGTAGCAACATGGATGGAACTTGAGGGTGTTATGCTGAGCGAAATAAGTCAGGCAGAGAAGGATAAATATCATATGTTTGCACGTATAGGAGGATTAGGAGGAACTTAATGGAGGACCACGGGGGAGAAGAAGGGGGGAAATAGTGGGGGAGAGGGAGAGAAGCAAACCATGAGAGACTCTTGAATGCTGAGAACAAACTAAGGACTGATGGGTGGGGGGGGAGTGGAGAGATGGGCATGGAGGAGGGCACTTGTGGGGATGAGCACTGGGTGTTAAATGGAAACCAACTTGACAATAAACTCTTTGTAGAAAAAAATAAAAAGTAAAACTGAAAAAAAAAAGATCAATAATATGTAACTCGTAGGATTGTTTTAAAGAATTAAAGATAATATTGTGGTATTATTTCTTTAGAGTGATATAAGGTACTCAGTAAACCGTCAATTTATTATAATAAAATACTTCACTATAATAGCTTATTTGACTATTTTGTCTCACTATTTGATCACTTTCTACCTTATGTATATTGATACTCTCTTGTGAGATGAATCAAGGTTTAGGGTAATTTTCCACTTCCTTAATGAATCAAAACAATATTATGCAATGCTCTTTATCCCTAGCAATCTTCCTAATTCTTAAATCTTCTTTTTCTATAATTAATATAGCTACTTCAGCTTTTGTTTTGTTCTTTTTTTCAAGTAATCTCTATGCCCAACTTGGGGCTCAAACTCGTGACCCTAAGAGCTGCATGCTCTTCTGACTGAGCCAGGTGTCCCATTTGTCTTGTTCTTGATCTTAGAGGGAAGATTTTCAGTTTCTCAACATTGAGCATGATACTGGCTGAGAGTATTTCTTAATCTCTTTTTATCAGGCTCAGAAAGTTGCCTTCTTTCCTAGTTTATTAGATGTGTTCATCATGATACAGTGCTGGTTCTGTCTGTCAAATGCTTTTTCTGTATGGACTGAAATGAACATATGGCTTTTATCAGTCATTCTATTAATTCAATGTATTATAGTGATAAAAATTTGAGTATTAAGCTATCCAAATTTATTGCTTGCCTTTTTGTGATTTAGCAATTAATTCTTAGATATGGCATTAAATTAATGCTTAGATTAGCAACAAAGTCCTAAAATTTTGATGGCTGGGGAATATAAAATATGAAGTACCCACTCATAAGGTTAAGTTGGCTTAGCAGTAATCTCTTATACAATGATTTTGCATCTGTTTTATCCTGAGAATGTTTAAAGGCCACAAGTAAATTGGATTAATGTGTACACCAGTTTCCCCAATTCACCTATCTCAGATCGCCAACATATCTTTCTCAGCCTGTATCTATTTACTCATTTAAAGTCCCATATGAACAACCAGAAAAGAAAAAAAAAATTTTTTTGAGCTGGCTGAGAGATTGGCTCCATATGTTTGAAATCACAAAATCACATTACATTCACAACAACCACACTTAAGGGTAACCTAGGAGAGTGCTGAAGGAAAAATCTCCCTCAAATCTTTAAATAACACACATAGTCACTTACTTTGTATGCAGAGAGAAGTTGCTTGAAGAACAGACATACACAGACTTGAAGGCTGTGTCAAATGGCCTGGCAGGTTTGTTGGGAGCTGGAAAGATGAAAATTAGGTTATCAGGAACAAGGATGTTTGGAAAGGAGGTATACAGATGGACATATTTAATTGGCAGAAAGCATGCACATCAGGGCATCTAGATGGCTCAGTAGGTTAAGTGTCCAACTCTTGGGTTCAGCTCAGATCATGATCTCACAGTTCCTGAGACTGGATTCAATGTTGGGCTCTGCACTGATGGTGTGGAGCCTGCTGAGACCTCTCTCACTTCTCTCTCTGCCCCTCCTCTGCTGGCTCACTCTCTCTCAAATAAATAAACTTAAAAAAATAGAAAGAAAGCATGTACATCTTACTTCAATGCCAACAAATAATAATAAATTCAGAAGAATCACTCAACTAACAGGTAGACAGAAAGACTTGCCCTGTAGATTTTAGCTAGTCTCTATTCCTGGATAATCCAATAATTAAATCATAGTTCTACAAGCAGAGAGGACATAGTGGTAAGAAAAGAAACAACACAGAATTCACAAAATATTGTCCTTTTTACTAATGCTAGTCTAGCTCTAGCCCCTGTTGGTTGCCCACAGTGCAAGTAGCTAAAAACCTTGGTGCACTCAACGTGGTGCTATTCTTTAGTAGAGCAATATTCAGTAACACAAAATTATTTTCGAAAACATACAGCCACGAAAGAACAGAAATTGATCCTTCTGGAAGTTATTTTCTATTCCAGAAATTATTTTGCCCTCTTTGTCCAAAGTTTCATTGTCTCCACAACTACTGCAATCCTAACTAAGGTCTGATTTACTGATATGGATTTTACATAATCACCTTTCAGAAATAAGAACCATATTTATAGCAACGGAAAAATTATTCCTAATTTTTGTCCTAATGTCCTAATGTTAGGACAGTTATTCCTAACATATATGCATGTATATTTATAATATATATTATATATACAACATCTATTTATATATAATATTTGTTATATATATTTATAATAAATACATATTGTTCCTAATATATATGATATGTTATATATTTATATATTAGCTAGAGATAGATATATAGATGATGTAGCTATAGATGATAGAAATATGATTATATGAAAAGATAGACATAGATATATATAGAGAGAGACAGAAATAGGATTATACGGATGCAGTTTTAACACATCACAAGGAGTATGGGTGCTAAGACTCATGACATATCCTTTAACTGACATTTAATAAACTTTTCAAATTTAAATTCAAGTTAGTTATATATAGTGTAGTATTAGTTTCAGTAGTAAAATTTAGTGATTTATCACTTACATATAACACCCAGTGCTCCTCACAAGTGCCCTCCTTAATGTCCATCACACATATTTAGCCCATCTCCCCAGCCTACCTTTCCTCCAGCAATACTGGAGAAATACAGTTTGTTCTCTGCATTTAAGAGTCTCTTATGGTTTGCCTGCCTCTCTGTTTTTATCTTCTTTTATTTTTCCTTACCTTCCCCTATGTTCATATGTTTTTTTTTGTTAAATTCCACATATGAGTAAAATCATATGGTCTTGTCTTTTTCTAACTGACTTATTTTGCTTAGCATAATACACTCTAGTTCCATTCATGTTTCATCTTACAAATGGCAAGATTTCATTCTCTTTGATCATTGAGTAATATTCCATTGTGTATATACCACTTCTTCTTTATTCATTGATTAGTTGATGGACATTTGGGCTCTTTCCATAATTTGGCTATTGTTGATAGTGCTACTATAATCATTGAGGTGCATGTGCCCCTTCAAAGCAGCATTATTATGTCCTTTGGATAAATACCTAGGAGAGCAATTTCTGGGTTGTAGGGTAGTTCAATTTTTAATTTTTTGAGAAACTTCCATACTGTTTTCCAGAGTGGCTGCACCTGTTTGCATTTCTACCAACAATGCAAAAGTTTTCCCTTTTCTCTACATCCTCGCCAACATCCGTTGTTGCCTTAGTTGTTAATTTTAGCCATTCTGACAAGTGTGAGGCGGTATCTCATTGTGGTTTTGATTTGTATTGTCCAGATGATGAGAGATGCTGAGCATCTATTTATGTGTCTGTAAGCCATCTGGATGTCTTCTCTGAAATAGTGTCTGTTCATGTCTTCTGGCCATTGGCCATTTCTTCACTGTATTATTTGTTGTTTGGGTGTTGAGTTTGATAAATTCTTCACAGGTTTTGGATACTAACACTTTATCTTATATGTAATTTGCAAATATCTTCTCCTATTCTGTTGGTTGCCTTTTAGTTTTGTTGTTTGTTTCCTTTGCAGTGCAGGAGCTTTTTATCTTGATGAGATCCCAATAGTTCATTTTTGTTTTTGTTTCCATTGTCTCTGGAGACATGTCTAGTAAGAAGTTTCTGTAGCCAGGATCAAAGAAGTTGCTGCCTATTTTCTCCTGTAGGATTTTGTTGGTTTTCTGTCTCACATTTAGGTCTTTCATTTATTTTGAATTAACTTTTAATTTTGTTAATGCTTATTTATTTTTGAGACAGAGAGAGAGAGAGAGAGAGGGAGACAAAGCATGAGCAGGGGAGGGACAGAGAGAGAGAAGGAGGCACAAAATCTGAAGCAGGCTCCAGGCTTCCAGCTGCTAGCACAGAGCCCAATGTGGGGCTCAAACTCACGAACGTGAGATCATGACCTGAGTCAAAGTCGGACGTTTAACCAAGTGGGTGACACAGGTGCCCCTATTTTGAATTTACTTTTGTTTATGGTGTAACAACACGGCCCAGTTTCATTTTTCTGCATGTTGTTGCCCAATTTTACCAAAATCATTTGCTAGAGAGACTCTTTTTTTCCATTAGATATTCTTTCCTGCTTTGTTAAAGATTAGCTGGCCATACATTTGTGGGCCAATTTTGGGGTTCTCCATTCTGTTCCATTGATCTCTGTGCCTCTATTTGTGCCATTACCATACTGTCTTGATGATTACAGCTTTGTAATTCAGCTTGAAGTCTGTAATTTTCATGCTTCTAGCTCTGGTTTTCCTTTTCAGGATTGCTTTGGCAGTGCAGGGTCTTTTATGTTTCCATACAAATTTTAGAATTGTTTGTTATAGCTGTGAAGCATGTTGGTTTTCTTTTGATAGGGAGTGCATTAAATATGTAGATTGCTTTTGGTGGTATACACATTTTAGTAATGTTTGTTCTTCCAATCCATGAGCATGCAATGTTTTTCCACTTTTTTTGTGTCTTTTTCAATTTTTTTAAATAGTATTCAATGGCTTTCAGCAAATAGATCTTTAACCTTTTTGATTACATTTAAACCTAGGTATCTTATTGTCTTTCATGCAATTGTAAATGGGATTGATTCCTTGATTTCTCTTTCTGCTGCTTCATTATTGGTGTATAGAAATGCAACTGATTTCCATATGTTGATTTTATATCCCATGGGCTTTGCTGAATTCATGTATCAGTTCTAGCAATTTTTTGGTTGAGTCTTTGGGTTTTTCACTTAGACTATCAGGGTGTCTGCAAAGACTGGAAGTTTGGCCTCTTCCTTGCCAATTTATATGCCTTTTGTTTCGTTTTGTTCTCTGACTCCTGAGGCTAGGACTTTCAGTACAAAGTCAAATAAGAGTGGTGTGAGTGGACATCCCTGTCATGTTCCTGACCTTAAGGGAAAGCTCTAATTTTTTCCCCACTGACAATGATATTAGCTGTGGGTCTTTGATATATGGCCTTTGTGATGTTGAGGAATATTTCTTCTATCCTTTCCTTCTTGAGAGTTTTTATCAAGAAAGGATGCTGTATATTTTTCAAATGCTTTTTCTGCATCTATTGAGAGAGAGGATCATGTGGTTCTTATCCTTTCTTTTATTTATGTGGTGTATCACATTGATTTATGGACATTGAACCACCTCTGCAGCCCAGGAATAAATCTCACTTGATCATGGTGAATAATTCTTTTAATATATAGTTAGATTCGATTTGCTAATATCTTGTTGAGAATTTTTTGCATCCTTGTTCATCAGGTAAATTGGTCTGTATTTCTCTTTTTTAGTGAGGTCTTGGTCTGGTTTTGGAATCAAGGTAATGCTGGCCTCATAGAGTGAGTTTGGAAGTTATCTTTCCATTTTTATTTTTTGAAACAATTTCAATAGAAGAGATATTAACTCTTCTTTAAATGTTTGGTAGAATTCCCTGGGAAAGTCATCGGTCCTGGACACTTGTTTTTTGGCAGGTTTTCAATTACTGATTCAATTTCTTTTCTGTTTGTGATTCTGTTCAAGTTTTCTACTTCCTTCTGTTTCTGTTTTGGTAGAGTATATGTTTCTTAGAATGTATCCATTTATTCCAAAATGCCCAGTTTTTTTGTCCATAACTGCTCAAAATAGTCTTTTACTATTGTTTGTATTCTGTGGTGTTGATCATGACCCCTCCTCTTTCATTTGTGATTTTATTTATTTGGATCCTTTCCTTTTTCTTTTTGATAAGTCTGTCAAGGGGTTTATCAAATTTTTTTCAAAAAATCAGCTCCTATTTTTGTTGACCTATTCTACTGTTGGATTTTTTTTTCCCCCCAATTTTGGTATCATTGATTTCTGCTCTGATATGACCTCTCCCTTTTGCTAGTTTGGAGCTTTATCTACTGTAATTTGTCCAGCTCCTTTAGGTGAAAGGTCAGATCATGCTTTTGAGACATTTCTTCCTTCTTTAGGAAGCCCTGGATTGCTAGATACTTCTCTCTTATGAGTACCTTTGCTGCATCCCAGAGGTTTGGGATTGTTGTGTTTTCATTTTCATTGGCTTCCATGTACTTTTTTAATTTCCCCTTTAATTCTCTTTCTTCATCATCTGGGACTTTCTCCCTTTTTTCTCTTTCTTCATCATCTGGGACTCCTATGATACAATTATTCTTCTTTAATAAGTCACTGAGTTCTCTAAGTCTTGTATTGTGTTCTTTTGCCTTTGTTTCCTTCTTTTTTCAGTTTATTATTTTCCATAATTTTATCTTCTGTATAACTAATTCGCTACTCAGCTTCACCCATCCTCACCATAATGGTATCCATTCAAGCCTGCATCTGGGTTGCAGCAATTTAAATTTGGGGCTGACTAGATTTTAGTTATTTTATCTCTGCAAAAAGGGACTGTCTGGTATCTTCTATGCTTTTGTTCAATACATAGCTAGCATTCTTGTAATCATGGTTTTAAATTCTAGCACTGGCATATCTGTGTTGATTATGTCCTTGACAGTCATTTCTTTCTGTTCCTTCTTTTGAGGTGAATTTCTCCACCTTGTCTTTTGGAAGAAGAAAGAAATTAATAAAATAATATGGAAATTTAAAAAAAAATCAAATAAAGGCAGCTAGATCCTAGGCATGTTTCAGTCTGATTATTAATAGAAGCTTGATAGAAAAGAGAACAAAGAGAAAAGGAAAAAGAAGTTGAAAAAAGAAATTAAAAGAAATTTAAATAATAGAATTAATAAATAAAATTTGCTTTTTCTGTATCCAAGAAAAATAAAATAAAGGAAAAAAAATAAAAACAACATAATCCAAAACAGAAGTGAAGAAAATAACCAAGCAACAAAAAGAAACCCAAATGAAGCTACATCCAGTTTCCCCTAAAACTGAAACTTTGTAGTACTCTATGTATAATCCATTGAGTAAGTGGGTGGAAGTGATTTGTGCTGGTCTTCTGGGGGATGTGTCTGGAGGGTACAGATGGGTAGGGTTTGTTGTAAAGGCTCAGATCTCTACTTGGTGGCTCTGCTTAACTCACTGGGGTAGATCAGTGTGGGTGGGCTAGAGGTGAAAACTGCTTCACCATACTCTCTAGTCTCTGGAGTAGGAATTTGGCACTCTCAGACACACAGTCAATCACCCCTCCTTTGTCTCAGGCTTCTATCTGTTCCCTACTTTTACCCTGTCTGTGTCCAAGATGTCTGACTGGCAGGTAGTGCCCCCTTCCAGAGTGTTAGCTCAGATGAGGTTGTGTTTCAAAACCCCACACTGCAGAGACCCCACAGTTCAGACCTGCACTGCTCCTCTGGGGGAAGGTCTTACTGAGCAATGACTGGATACCAACTTGTCCCAGCAAACATTAACTGATCATGCAGCAGCAAAGGCTGAGTTTATAGTAAATGGCAACATAGCACTGAGGCCAGGTTTTTCTGCCTTCAGCCAGCATCTTTGTTCCTGTATCAGTAAACATGGCAGCTCTCTGGGGTTGTACTTTTGTCCATGGAGAAGTTGTTTTGCTTCTACCAAAAGCACTTTAAGCAGGGGGAACTGCTTCTCCCTTTGAGCACACAGACCCCTCAAACCTTTCTGCCTGTTCCAGGGATTCACCCTGGTTCCTTGCCAGAACACCACCAGGCACTGAGCTCCAAAATTTCAGACTCTCTGCTTCACTGTTTATAGAAAACTCGTGGTATTGAAGCCTTCTACTTTTTCCCCATCAATGGTTTTGGGAATAGGTTTCTTGTCCAGTATCCTGCAAGTGTTTTTATTCCTTCTCTCTCTTTCTCTCCAGCTACTTTTGGGAGGAAATGCTTTTCTTGCATGATCTAATCTGCTGCACACTCTCTCTTTCTCTTTTACTCTGTCCTCTCTCCATGAAACTGGCTCCCTATCTCCCACATTACCATGGCTTTTCTCTCACGCAATTCACCTCTCCACACTACTTACCTGCAACCATCTCTTATTGAAATTATGTAGATTGTTATGTTAACATTCAGATCAATTTCTGAGGTGTTTAAAATGGTTTGATGTTGATATAGCTGTGTTTCAGGCACAGGATAAGCTCTGGGTTTCCATACTACTTTACCTTCTTATTACCTTTCATAAACTTTAATCACAAATGGAGTCAAAAAAACAAAAACAAAAATGGAAGCTCACTGGGATGGCTCTTTACAAAGAATGGAGTTAAGATTCAGGTTGTAAAGTTTTGCCACTGTCTATCTCATACTATAGGTCTTTGGGGTGGCAGTGATGTGATGGAATGTAAAGTGATAAAGTGGGTAAAGATTAACTCACAAGAGAGCATATCCTGGTTTGTTAGATGTACCTGATAACTCAGTTTCTCCGTTCTACAGAGAACTACATAGTAAAACAGCAACTATAGCTCCAAAAACACATACATACACACACATGCACACACACACACACACACACACACACACATTGTAATATATAATACAGACTACTGTATGTTACATATATACTATAAATGATATACAGTCTATAATTATATATTATATATTAGGCATGTATATGTATATATATTATAGATATAGCAAGATAATATGTAGAATAGTAAGATAGATACATAGATAGATAGATAGATAGATAGATAGATAACCTATAAGCTGTTAGTGTGATAAAATGGTGTGTTCTCTAGGTGTGGTGTTAGCATAATGATAATAGTATAAGAATTTAATTATTCTTTTCAAGCTTATGTTATACATACTGAAATGGGACCTAATGTTTGGTTCGAAGTCCGCTAAATCTAGAAGCTATAGGCGCAGGAACCAAGGGGTGAGCATAGAATTGATACACTCTGTATTATTTCCATTGAAACACTTAGCAATCTGTGCTTCCATCACCACCCCATTGAGCTGCAATGACTCAAAAAAACCTAGTTTCTGGGGTTTAGGAGTCCTTCTTGATGGTTTACCAGGAATTTTCCTACTTAATCTGAAGCTATAACACCTTTTGGGCTTCTCATAATTGTGAACTAATGAGTAAAGACAGATGTTGCTAGATTGGTGGTGTTAACTGAGTTTTATTACCATTGTGTTGCTACACAATGATAGAAGGAAAGAGTATTCTGAAATAAGAGGATACAAAGGGATATCTCTTAATGATTCATGTCCAGTGATAACCATGAATGGGCAATTATTGCAATGACAGTGTGACAAAGGTAAAACAATTCAGTAGTTCGCCTTTTTTGAGATAAAATTTTAGAAAATCCCATCAGGGAAGAAACCTAGATGAACACCAGTGCTTATAAAGATTGAAGATATCTAGAATGAATGGTGCACTCAGTATCAATACAGATAAGTGTCAATATGGGTAAATAATAGAGTAAATAGAGTAATAAAGTATAGTTTTAACTATTAACTATCCTGTAGTAAGTATATTTTTAGGGATGGCCACCAAATACTTATGCTGAAGAATCTGTAATAGGCTGAATTTAATGTAGGAAAGAATACATATAAATGACCAAAGGAGCAGATAATTAATAACTCATCTCACACGTTTTAGTCCCAATTTTGGTCCAATTGACTGCCAGTCTGACTGAACCTTGTTTCAACTACACATCACATCTAGCTTTCTGCAATCATATATCTGCCATTGCCACTGCATAAATCACGTGTATATGATATCAAGGAGCCATTTTTATCAAATCTGGAAATGCAAAAACCCTTGGAGAAACCATTAAACAATGAAAGGTGAGAGTCAGTAGCAAACATTCTCTTTGTGTATCAGGCAGACAATTCTGAGATACATGTAGCATGGCCCTCAGGTAGTCCTAAGGAGCATTAGCTCCAATTGCCTTCGTGTTAACTAGATTGATGCTACAACCTAGGATTTGCTTTTGCTTCAAGCGTTTCACTTTCCCCATTTCCACTAATCATTTTCATTAAGATTATTGCCTAAAATAAATTATTTTAATGGAAGCCCTTGCCTTAGCTTCTGTGATTAGAGACATGTAAGTTATGAAGATCTCTTAAGACCACCCTTAATATATGAAAAGCTCAACTGAAAATTAGTGGAAAAGTATGTTTTAGCCACAGTTCAAAGAGAGATGCTGTATATCAAGTCATAAAATAGAAAAGCAACTGGAAGTTGGAATTCTCAGAAATAGATAACCTTCTATAAGTATAATAAAATAAACTGTCAAAATAATCACTCACATTTTGCTGAATGCATTAAAGATACAATTGGAAGAGACAGAAGGAGAAAAATTCTAGCTAAAAGTAGAAGAGCTGTAAGATACAGGCTTTCCAAACATGGGGTCTGGGTAGATGGTAAACTCTACCAAGCAATAGTTCAAAGCCAAAAGCAACAACAACAAGGGATTAAGAACCCTTTGATATAAAACAAACAGAAATAAGCAATGTGCAGTTAAGAGCTTTTTGTATAAAACTTCATGAGTTACAAATTAGACATTATCAGATTTTCCTGTTTCTAACAATAAACTAAATGGTATATATTTCTACTGATTGACTCTCAAAAAATGGAAAGAAATAGATGATGATTATCTGGTCAATATATATATATTTTTTTTCCTGGCATGGTGAGTTTATCATCAAAATATTGTTGCTGAAAAATATTATCTTTATCCTTTCACAAGTTTGCTCTTTTAGAATTATGTGTGTATATATACAGATATATATGTATAATATATACAGAGATACATCTACACTTATGCCTATATATATAAAATATATGATTTATTTAATATATACACATCCAAACACATATTACATATAAGCATATTTACATATGCATATATACATATAATATAAGTATATATTGCATAGAAACATATATATATAATTATTAATGCTTACATAATTTTCTTGTAATTTGTTAAACTACTTTTTATCTTCTCTAAGACAAAGTTTGCCTACATGTGTGTGTTGGCATTCAAAAATATAATGCAGTATATGTAAGCCCAATTGGTCTCATATTTTAACTGTGGTCCTATGAGATAGATCAAACCTAGAAGAGTGTGTCATCATAGTTAACACTGCTATAGTGACTATGAAGGGCTTTGTCACATTCTTTAATAATAACCATGACAATGTAAAATTTTCTCTTCTCAAAATATATCCCCTTTGTTTTTTTTTAAGTTTATTTAGACAGAGAGAGAGAGAGAGAATGTGGGAGTGTGGGTATGGGAGGGGCAGAGAGAGAAGAGAGAGAGATCTCAAGGCAGGTCTACACTCACTCTGGAGCCCTATGCAGGGCTAGAATTCACAAACCATAAGATCATGACCTGAGTCAAAATCAAGAGTTGGATACTTAACCAACTGAGCCACTGAGGTACCCCTCAAAATATATTTGAATCTTTTGATTTTGCTATCCTTTCTCCCAGTAATCTACCAGTAATGACTAGTTGACTTTTGCTCTCTTCAAATCTATTCTTGGTTTTCATTCTGGGTCTATTTTTCTGTGTTGCTTTTTTTTTTTTTTTTTTTTTTTTTTTTTTTTTATTGTCCTTTTTGGGGTCCAGTGGGAAATCAGTTCTGTGTACAAGCTGGTTAGATAGCAAGTATAATGTTCTAATTTGCCAGTAAACACTCTTGTAGATGGTTGACACAAAATATCTAAATGGTACATCCAAAATAAGATGGAAANGTTGACTTTTGCTCTCTTCAAATCTATTCTTGGTTTTCATTCTGGGTCTATTTTTTTGTGTTTTTTTTTTTTTTTTTTTTTTTTTTTTACTTTCACCAATGTCCTTCTTGGGGTCCAGTGGGAAATCAGTTCTGTGTCACTAACATTTAGATAGCAAGTATAATGTTCTAATTTGCCAGTAAACACTCTTGTAGATGGTTGACACAAAATATCTAAATGGTACATCCAAAATAAGATGGAAAGGGACAATTCAAAATGAATATAAGGAGTAATATACAGTTAAAAATATATATTAAAATTTCCCTCTTCAATGATGTGCTCCTCATTTGGATAACATCAACGTTTCAATAAGAATTTCAGTATGCTAAAATCTCTCTCAGAGATATTTTAAACAAATACTATAGGAGTACTCTCATCTTCCTATAAACAAATCCTCAAACTCACAATATTCTTCTATTTATCCTAAGGATAGACCTTCTTAAGATCATATATGTACCTCAATTAACACACATGAGATATCTCTCATTCCCACTCCTACTTCCATCCTGTTTACTCCATAACTCACAGTAATTTGAATTCCAATCCAATAATCCACCAATGCTGCTATCCTTCAGCTTGCTGATAACCTTACTATTGCTTAACAGAGTGACTAATTTGACACCTATTCATCTTTTAGCAGGTCTTGCAAGTGGTTTCACAAAAATGCATTTTTTATCGTAGATGTAAACATACCACAATATTTTAGATTCCTCCTAATTCTGTGTCAGGTTTCTGTGAATCTCCAAAAACCTACTTTTGTATCTATATGCATGATAATAGTTTTTTCTTCCTTTTATTTACAAAATAACTGTGTCATTATATTACAATTTATATATTTTTAAGAAGGATTTAGATAGAATTGTTTTACAGACTGCAAAATGTTGTTTCTTAATTAGTGTATTAACTTTATTTTCATTGAATGTAAAATCTGATGTATTGGCTTAAATATTTCCTCTTACTATTATTTTCCTTTGATTTTAAATTATCTCACACTTTAGTGATTTTTTAAGCTGGATACTTTTCACTATTAATTGATTATTTTATTGATCTGTATTTCTCCTATTAGGGTTTTATATATTCACTTATTCTTTAAATGAGTACTATAAATTTAAATACAGTCTCAGGTTTAAGAGTCTAATATATATTGTTACTTTTACAACTTTCAAGATAATACAAGAACATTAAACCACTTTAAATTCATATAACTTGTCAAGTCTCACATGCTACATATATTTTTACTCTTATTTTTTTTTCAAAAATTTTAAGATATCATAGTTTTTAGTCCAATAAATCCTCATTTTATAGCTACATATTTACTCCTGATGAATTTCTGAGTTTCCATCTGGATCAGTCTCTGTATAATACATTCCTCAAATTCTGCTTGCCACATAACATAAGCATTATACTTAATTCTTGAAAGATATTTTTACTAGGCACAGAATTCTTATTTTGTTTTAACATATTTAGATTATCATTTTGTTTTTCCTGGTGTCTACTTTTTCCAGAGAAGAATGCTATCAGTATCATTGCCAGTCATATGAAGATAATATAATATATATTTCTCCTCTGGATAATTTATAAATGTTCTATTTTATTTGATTTCCAGATATTTAAAATAACTGTTTATTTTTTCTTGAGAGAGAGAGAGAGACAGGGCTTGAGTGGGGGAGAGGCAGAAAGACAGGAAACTCGGAATCTGAAACAGGCTCCAGGCTCTGAGCTGTCAGGACAGAGCCTGATGCGGGGCTTGAACTCACAAACAGCAAGAGCATGACCTGAGCCAAAGTTTGACGCGTAACTGACTGAGCCATCCAAGTGCCTTTGATTTTCAGATATTTTAATATGATATACCTTGGAGGTATTTTCCTTTATTTATTTTTCCTGGGTCTTTTAATGTTTCTTGGAACTACTACTTAATGCCTTTTTTTCAGTTTGGCAAAATTGTTAGCTACTTTTTCTCCCAATTATATATATATATATATTTTTTTTTCATATATATATGAAAAAAAAGAGAAAAAATCCTCAGCCTAATTATGGGAACTCAAGAATACCAACAGCTCATAGATAGAATATATATTCTTTCTTTAAGATCTCATTGTACTACATGGTATTAAAATAAAATAAAATAATAAAATAAAGTTTATCATTTTAGAATTATAGTAATCTATAATATAATTAATGAAGTATGATTTAATTCACACCATAAACTCCTTGTGTATCCTCTTTCAAGGATTTTGAAGTTACAGACATATAGTGACAATATTAAAATTTTTAGGATTCAGGAAATGACTAAGGAGAAATATTTCCTTCCCACAAAGTTGTTAGGGTTACTTCTTTCTACTTTTTAATATTTATGCCCCAAAAAATCATAATTCTCATAATACCCCATTTATACTAAACTACATATACATTTTAAAATCTCCATTCTTTTGATAAAACTATCCATTCCACCTTACAAGGCCTTTTCTTCTACTTTATTCATTCTGGCCAATGCACAGTCATTTTCAATGCTTAACTCATGTACTATTCCCTCAAAGGAATCTTTACTTATGCCTATAACAATGACTATAACCACAAACTGTTAACAAATGTCATCTTTCTGCCCTGTTTGTGTTAGATACTATCATGGAAGTAACACTGTTTACTTATAATAATCTGCTTCTATTTCTTCTATGTGAGATCATGATGTGAGCCAAAACCAAGAGTGGGACACTTTAGCCAACTGAGCCACCCAGGCATCCCTTTTTTGATCTTTTATCAGGCATTTTTCCTGGAAATCTTGAACTTCTTTGTTCTCTTTTAATTTAAAGCTCAACTTAAAAATGAACCCATTTGTTATATACTGTCCTGTCAGAAATGTTTTGTGGTAGAGTTTGGGTCCCTTGAGTCCAAGCCTACTGATATCAAATGCTGCTTCTATCACTTACTAAATATCCAGACCACCATTTATCCATCTCTGAAAATGATGATAATAAGACACCTAGTTTTTTAATAGAGAGAGAGGAAATCAAATGAGCTAACTTATACAAAGACTCAGCATGGCCTACTGCTAATGGTAATAATCATAAGGGATAATTCTGATAAAACATTTATGCCCCAGAACATTAAAAGTGCTTTGCATGTATGAGTTCATTTAAATGCCAACTTAAAAAAATCATCCATGTTTTAATTTTTATAGCTGGATATCACAGCACCTTCTAAACTTGCACAAAATTCATTTTCTGCAAGGGAGATGCATATATATATGTGTGTATATATATATATGCATATACACACATATATTGCTAGGGTTTTATTTTATATTGATTACCTTAATAAAGATAAACATTCTCTTTTAATGGTAAGTGCTCTAATTTATTATACTTTTAAACTTCACGGGACTTCTTACTGAGATGTACATACAACACAGCTCAATTCATGTTAGGTACTGTTTTATATCACTAACTGCCATTAAGCAAAGCACAATGAACAGTGGTCATGTAATAGTCTAGCCCTAGAGTAACAGGTTGATTATAGCCAATGAGGCAGTTTAGTTATTCCACAAAGAATGATCTGTAGTTTAAGGTGTTCATCATGGTTTGCCCTGTGAATCACAACCCCTCACTGGTAAAGGTATTCGTTTACATGGACACTGCAATCTTAGAGCCTGCTGCACTACCAGTGTCTTGTATTGGAATCTTATCTGATATTAGGAGAGGATATCTTTGACTTATTTTCTCTGTGACCCTCATTCTGGATCCAGTTGACTTGTGCAGGAATAAACATCTTTCTAGGAAATATAGTCTATACCATGGTAAATGTGCTTTGAGGTAGGTTAGTGGAAGAAATAATAGTAGATTTCTCTCTCATTTACTAGCCATATTTAATCATTCACAAAACATAGTCAATTTATTCTTTCTTCTTCTCCTGTGCTACAATCCTAATCTAACCTGCTTTTATATTACTTATTGAATAATTAAACTAATTATTTGCATACCCACTATACCCAGAAATTATCTAATGTGTGACAGTAAATTAGCCCAGGTAAAGTCCCTGACTATAACTAGAATACATTCTCATAGGAGAAGGAATATAATACACAAGTAAACAAATTATTGAACCTGATAAGCATATATTGGGAAACGTTCTCCATAGAAAATAAAAAGATTGATATATTAGACTGACTAGTTGCAGAAGAGAGCTATATTTGCTCAGAGACTTAAAAAATGAAAATGAGTCATCCTTGAGAAGAGCCAAGGAAAACTTTTTCCATACAAAGGAAAAGCAGGCTGAAGACCCTGCAGGTGGTAAATTACTTGATAATGACAAGGAACAGAAACGAGTCTAGCATAGCTTAATTAAAATAAGAGAAAGACAGAGAAGTTGTAAAATAAATTGGAAGAATCTAAAGACAGGACTTAGGTCTTATAGTAGGAGTTTATTTAAATACCTCCTCATACTAGGTAGGAAACTAAATGCATAAAGTTTCCAGAATACAATAGGAAGATTGTTCCTGTAAACTGAAGAATTCATACTCTGACTAAAATAGGCATTTAAAATCAATGCAAAACAACAACAAAAAATATGGGGCTGGCTGAAAGATTCAAATATTACCCCCCCCAAAAAAACCCCATAAAACAAAAAATAAAAACCAAAAGTAACTTCATGCTAAATTCAGCCCATACAGCACTAGATTTTGCAATCCTTTATGTAAGCCCTTGTTAATTACTGTAAATAATTTTGTTGATGCTTATACCCTTTTCTCCTTCCCGGAAATATATGTGTGTGTGTGGGGGGGGAATGATATGTGCTTTAATAATTTTTAAATCATCCCTTACTTTCATAAAGAATCGAGAATTTCCCAAATTCTAAAAAAAAAAAAAAAATTGTAAACATGATTACAAGCCTGACCTCCAACCAGATGTCTACCCATGCTAGTTAGTGATTCTGGAGAAAACCTACCTGTTAGTTACTTCACTAGCATCTAGTCAGAAGAATATCTTTATCATTTTTTATTTTTTTCCAAGAAGTTT
Organism: Hyaena hyaena; assembly: GCF_003009895.1. Taxonomy (NCBI): domain Eukaryota; kingdom Metazoa; phylum Chordata; class Mammalia; order Carnivora; family Hyaenidae; genus Hyaena; species Hyaena hyaena. Next base: position 95,643 of record NW_024082417.1, read on the forward strand.
TGAGTATTTTCTTTTTCCCAAATTCTGTAACTGAAACTAAATATATAACAGTAAACAAAATGCAAATGTCCTTCATGAAATTTAAAGTCTATAAAAAAGATAACATGAAGTAACCAAATAGATATACATATGTAATTATTTCCAAATATAATAGAGCTTGAAGGTCTGATAAGTGTTTCAAAAAAGTGACAAAGGAACATTTCATTATCCTAATTAGATTCTGCAATTGCATTCTCATTGCTCAGATCACACAATCCCAGATCCTTAAGGGATTTTAGACCTGCTTCATCTGTCCTTTTCTATTTTGTAACCCTCAGATTTTACCACCGCATAATCTCTTACTTCATATGTTTTAGTTACAATAAATTTTTCGGGAGGAGTGAATAATCTCTGATTGCATCCCCACTCCCACAGCCCCCAAACACGCATAATGACACATAGACATGCAGAGATTTTTGTAGCTGTATTAAATTGACCTTTCAGGTCTTTGCTTAAGTATTATTTTTCTTTCCTAGTATTTTCTTGGCTCCCCAGAGAAGCTTAAAGACACCAACTTAAATTCATTTGCAAGTTTGCATTCCTTTTCAGATAGAATTTAGAAAAAATAGTAATTGAACATTTATGTAATTATGTTTTAAGGAATATCTGAAACTATACAGCATGTTTTGTGATTAAATGAAGTAGAATTCTTGTATCTAGCATGGCCCTTGGCAATAGCTAAAATTTCTAATGAATAAAATAATTTATAATAACTCTGCCTAAAGGTTGCTGATGAATCACTATCGCCAAAAAGTATTCTCTATCAGAAATTGACTAATGAAATATTGCCATGGTCAAGTAGTTAGTGATAGTAATTGAAACTCAAAGGAAATTTTGAAATAAGGAGAGCTCATAAAGTAATAAGTACCAAATGTGTCTGAATGTAGACAAAAACAAATAGTTTGAGTCAGCATAATTCCAAAATACATAGAGAAGAGAAATGGTCTGTTTCTTGATCTGGGTGCTGATCCATATTGTGTTTATTTTGTGATGTTACATAGAGCTGCATGCTTGTAAAATGTGAATGTATACTTAATTAGAATGTGTGTATATTTGTGCATATGAAAAAGAAACATAGCTGACTTTTTGACTGGGTCATTAGACACAGGCAGACTCACAGAATGCTATGTTTTGTCAGAATGGAGCAAGAACAATCAGCTATCGACAAGGAAGGAGGATAGCTTGTCAGCTATTACTTCCAGGATCCTAAAACATGTCTTGAGGCCAGGCTTTGCCCTATTCTGGGAATCTAGTCCTATAGCTCATCCTGAAATTCCATGAGATTTTTGGTTTTATTATGTTCATGTGATATTATGATATCCTAATTATATAAATTAAAAAATAACCTTACATAAAAATAAAATATAAAAATAAATAATAGAAACCTAAAAATAAAAAGTAAAATAAATAATAAAAAATAATAATAACCTTAGAATAAACTTTTCTTATAATTTGGGATGGAAATGTCTTTTTTCACAAAAGGCTGTTATTTTAAATACTGATAACATCTATCACCATTTATTTTCCTAGTTATACAAAACTCATGAGTAATACATATGAAAACCTGAATAAGACATGAAATCTTATTTTGCGATCCAAAAATTATATGCAGAAAATTTTATGTCATTTTGTTAAAAAAGTTCAGGGTAGAAAAATGTTTCAAAATTCTCTTTGGTTGACATCTACTATACTTTTATTTAGAATGTTGAACTTGCTACTGAAAATCAAAATTGTACTTTGATGAGAAATTAATGGAATCTAATGGTCAAGTGAAATATAATTCTTAACTGAGGCTAATTTTAGAAATTGTGTATATAACAGCGTTTTAAAATTCATTTTCTTAAAATAATAGCTAACATCTTTAGAACCTACTACTAGAATGACAAAAAACTGCTTCAAATTTTCTTAGAACATAGAAATATTTAGATTTAGCAGTCTGCTTTATACACTATTATATTCATTTAGCTCATATCTCTATGTGCTTCAAAACAGTAAGTATCTAAATTAAAAGATAGACAACTCCTAAATGTCTTTGGCTCAATTTATTGATTTGAAATAGTAAATTCTATAGAAATAATGAACGACCTAAAGATTAAGCTTAAATTGGACATGGTAAGCTACTTATCTTTAAATTCAATATTAATAAGGTGACACAACTCATATTTATAGGACTTATACAATATATTTCATCTTATTGACAAGCTGTTATTTGGAAAATATTTCCTTAGATCACTTCCTGGTAAAGTAGAAAAAAGACAAAAGTTGATTTTCAATCATGTTGAGGAAACATAAATATCTAGATCAAAATATTTCTCTTTTCTCATTAGCTTTTCAAAGGTGTCTTACATTTCATATATGCTTGGTTTAATATCTTACGCTACAGATTTACGTGTCATGAAAGTTCCAAAGATTGATGATTTTATAAAAATATAAATAATTTAACTGTTTTCTTGTGTTTCATTTGATTTTAACAACATTTTTCAAAGACAGGAATAAAAAATATCTGAAGCAATTTGGGGTTGAAATACAATGAAAGTCTTGCAGATAGAAGTGTGGAGGGCTGGATTTCTTCATAAATAATTCATAGATAGGGGCTTATTGCACACTTTGTGGGACTTGCATGAACTTGTTCTATCTACCAGAGAAAGCTATTTTCTCAGTACAGTAAAAAAATGGTAAGGTTAGACTAGATGACATAAAGGAATTTCTAAAAATAATTCCCTTCTTTCAGAAAGCTATTTATCCAAAGGGAATTTCTAAATCACAATCTCTTTTTGCTAAAGTTAAGACATTCAAGAAGCAAAGCAAAGAATAATTATTGAGAAAAACGAAAAAGAAAACATTTCCAAAAGTAATTAAATTAATTACATTGTCATTTAAATGACAGTTAGGCCAAAGACTCAAAGACTCAAAAAGCAGGGCACAGTTCATGCTGGATTAGTGCCCTGCAACTAGACATAGGTAACTAGCTCTGATTCTAAAGATTAGAATTTATTACATGGTTTGGGATATATTAAAATCATAACATGTTAATCATTCATGACATAGATTAAAAATATTTATTTGGCTAGAATGTCTGCTAATCAGCATAAAAAACATGCTCTCAAATTGTCAATGTCATTAAATCAGTCCAAGTTAACCATAGAGGAGCCACTCTATGCATAGTACTGAATTCAATGGGATCAGATATATGTTTTGGAAAAATAAATAAATATGAAAGAAAAGGTAGATGGTAAAGCACCAGGTTAAGCCTACTCCCCTTAGTAACTAGATTTGGGGATTCAAAACTACAAAATAACCAGTGAAAAACATATAGAAATATATTCCCCAGGTCAATAAAGAGGTAGAGTAGCCTGACATTATGTCTGGCACCTGAAGCAGCCAGGAAATGTCAGTTGAAGAGGTGAAATGTGATTAAAAACCTTTGTACTAAAAATAGTCACAAAGTACCAGTAATCTCAAAATCATATTCCAGAGATGTCAGGATTCCTGGGATTATAACTTCAAGACTATAGTGACAGGAGGCAAAATTCCCAGGCTGCTGAAAAATCAGTTGAAGATGCTCATTCATCTCTAGTCATTTTAAGGTTATTGTTAATTTTACTAAGTTTCAGTTTCCATAAAATTTAGCAACAGTATTATACATTGCCTTGGGACATACTAACTAAATCTCAGTTCCAGCATTTTTAATGATACCTAAATTCTGTCGGAATATACTTGTTAGTTTTTTGGAATACTTATTTCTTTACTGTATCCTGAAGACAAAATCATTTGTCTTGCCTACCTCACAAAATTATTATGAGACTCATACAATATATCATGTTTACAAGTCAATGTAAATGGAATTTTATTATTTTGTACATTATTAAAAACTCCTATAATAGAAGTCACGTAGGTGTGTGTATGTATGTAATCTACTTGCAAAATATACAGAAATTTACAAATTATTAAAAGACATATATATAAGTATATATACTATCAAATGTTTAAACATGCATGCATTGTATATCTTTATCTTATGAATTAGAATTTATTATCAGTCAAAACTTAATTTAAAAAATGAAATGTATATTTTTACTATAAATTAGTATAATTTAGAATAGTTCCTTAAAGGTAGAGATACAGTAGTATATATGAATGGTGGAGTTTTTAAATGTTTTCTCTTTAGACATATGTTTTCTTTTTTTATACTGCTGAGTTTTACAATAATAATAATAATGACAATAAAACTGTTTTGTCAGAAGTAAGATGTATTTGTTAGGTTATTTGATACTATGATACATGCTAGATAAATTTTGTGCCATTTGGGCAAAGCAGACTCCAGACTGCCTTGGAATTAGGGGATTTCCTAATTCTCAGGGATGTTTGTAGATGTAATTAGAAACCCTGGGATGGATTTCTAATTCATGTAACCACATTACATTCAGGTAGCAAATGGGAATCTGATATATGCAGATTTATCTGAGGGACTGAGATATCATACCTTAAGAAGTTTAAAAAAAAGTACCAAAATAAACTTACATAAATGAGGGGGTTTTCTAGTATTTAGACAAGCATATCTTCAGGGTCTAGCGATTATAAGAACAGAGGCAGGTGAGCAATACAATCACTTGAATGAAAGATGCCAAAAGCAGTGGATATCACTCTGTAGCATCTCTAATCATGAGTTGTGTAGAAGGTAGGTCTAAATATAAAATTCTTTATAATTGAGTAGCAACCTAACATTTAGTAATATTATATGAACATGACAAAATTATACTCAACAGAAAGTATCCAGAAGTATGCAACAGTTCTGGAATTAAATGAATTATATTAAAAGCATGTATATAATTTATTTATTAACTTAGTAAAGGTACCCATAGGATATATTCAAAATGCTTAACAATGATCAAGTAAAAAGATAAATTTGCTTTTTAAAATATTATGTAGGAATATATTTTGCCAAAATTCTTTCCCTGGAGTATTACATAAAATTATTTCCAAGACTTACTGTTTTCTTATTTAAGTATGCTTATTAGTTTTTTATTGGTATATAGCATATTACCACAAACTTAGCATCTTAAATCAAGTAAGATATATTATCTTACAGTTTCTGTGGATCAGGAGTCTGGATACAGCTTAGCTGGGTCCTGTGCAAAGTTGACACTCAATGTGTTAGCCAGAACTGAGTTCTCTCATGGATACTTGACCAGGTATAGATCCTTTTCCAAGAGTATTCAGGCTGTTAGCAGAATTATAGTTGTAAGATGAGGTTGCTACATCCTGCTAGCTATTGTCCAGGGCTTGCTTTGAGCAACTAAATGCTTCCTGTAGTTCCTCACCATGTGGTCCTTTCCAGAGGTCCTTTCACACAATGACATCTTACTTCTTCAAAGCCATTGAAGGAGAAAGATTTAAGCTTGAATATGCTCTGAAATGGAATCTTATTGAAAAATGACATAATCATGGGAGTAATCTTCCATGATGTTTGCCATATTTTTTGGCCACAAACAAGTCATATTTCATGCCCACACTCCAGGACAGGAAGTATAAAAAGGCATGAGCACCAGAAAGCAAGATCATTTAGGAGTCTTCTTAGGGTTTGTCCATCACAGTTGTGAACTATCAAGTGATATAATTTGATTAGTTTCTTATTTCACTTAGATACTTTATTGTGGTCAATCTGAACTGCTAATTAAATGAATTTCTCTATTTCAATTAAAGTACAAATCACTAAAAGAAGCACCATCAGCCATTTAAAATGGGAAAATTCTAGGAAAATGCAAATATACTTTATACCACCCAAATAGGATAGATTTTCAAAATGAACATGAAGACAGTGTTGTTCTGAAAAAATTTTAGGTCAAAATTTTGACTTAAGACACCTGTTTGATAAGATAATTGCATTCTAATAAATGTTCATGCAGAAAGCAAATATTCTATTTACATTTTAGGGTGTCTATGCATCTTGATTTCCATCTCCTGAAAAAAAGATCCTTTTTTAAAAAAGTTTCTTACATTTGTACTCTAAAAAATACCTTATTTTAGGTCTAGAGTAAAAAAGATACATAAGTCTTTAAAATTATTAACTTTGCCTTTAATTTCTAGATTGGGTTCTAAATGCCATCTACATTGCACAGTCAATAAGAAAGAATAACTAGTGTTTTGTTAAAATTAGTCTCACTCTATTATTCCATTAAGGAATTTAAAATAAAATTATAATATTTGAAACAAGGCTTCTACTTTTAAAAAGTTCCAAGAGTCTCTTTATATAAACATTTTGTTGAACTATATAAAATTGCCAAATTTTGAGAATACAAAAACCATTAATTTTGTGTGGTTTAATTAATAATATCATGTTCATAAATGTGTATCCATATAAACATATGCATATATAATGTGTATATGTGTCTGTTTAAATTAGGTCAACTTTATAATGACTTCACAAATGATATAAAATAGAAGGATAAATAAATAGACATTCGTTTTTACTTTGTAAAAATATAGTGTGTGTGTATGTGTATGTGTGCTTTCCTTCTGTTGTTTTTTCTTTTCTATGAAAAAAAATGTATCCAGAAAAAGATATTTCTAAAATTCTTTATTTTAATAACATAGTTCATCTACTCTCTTTTAATTTAAATTTATCACGGTAATTAGAAGTCTTTTCAGACTCTGGATATCCTAATTAGTGGCAATCACAGATGTGATATATTTCTAGTAGCAAAAAGAAAAATTAAATCGAATGACAAATATCACCCTAGTTACTAACACCACCTCCAATCATGACTAACTAGGAGCAAGAGAAAGGGCAGACAGAATTAAGAAAACGAATCAGGCTTTATGGCAGCTGCTATCTTCTTCAAGTGCTCATGTACGAAATAAAAGCACACAAAATATCAGTGAGAGGGGATAAAAAGACTTCCTCATGAGATTCTCTCTTCATCTTACTTTGAAGATCCTCATGATATAGAGGATAGGATGAAATACAAAGGACATTAGATAGACTCTTTTTTGTTATAGGATCTCTGAGACTTATCCAGCCATTAAGGGTCAAAATATGTCTTTGGAAGTTCAGCATAATTCTGGAAAGTTAGAATTTTACTCATGTCAAAAAAATGCCATGGACTTATTGAAACTCCATGGATTCTGATTTCCTAATCAGGACAATTCCTGTAAGACAGAATGAAAAATGTATACAAAACACTTGGTTTAAGGTAAGCACCCTGAAACTGAAGTGTCAATAATACGAGGACTGCATTTTTCTCTTAAATTTTTAGGTGAGTTTATTAAAAAGAAAATCTTTCTTCTATAGTTATTGTTCCCACCAGGTCCAAATATTCTGAGAGTCATAATTCCAAATAGCAATTGGCTTGCTGCTTTAGAATTCTACGGAAATCTTTATTTTTCATTTGTTTGTTTTTATGTACATTTCACAGTCTCACTTCCAGTGATTCCTATATTAAAGATGAAACTCAGGAATCACTGTTATTTAAAAAATATTTCCCAGGTTATTCCAATGTGCCTCCATATTTTTAACCTACCCCTTGACACCTACTGTGTCTTTATATCTTACATGCGTGCTGATAAGCATGTGTTTCTTATCATATTCTCCAGAGTGAAGTCTAACATATGGTTAGACTTCAGTGTACATATGGTAGCAAATAGATGTATTCTTTTCTTTGTGAACAATCATCTATCACTAATGTCTTTCTAAATATCTGCCCCAAATCTACTAACATCTTACTTTAGCCACAGAGTTAATTAGCATGCATTATATCAATTTTGTCAGTGCATACTTTGTTGAATGGCGTGAAAAATTGGCAGAATCCTGTACTGAAGAGAAAAGAATATATAAATATGTGTAAAAATATTCCAAGTGTAAGTGTAAGTGAAGTGTGCATGTGAAAGGAAGAAACCGAAAAAAATTGGGAGAACAAATTACAATGGGTTATCCCCAAAAGATTTAGCATTATCAAAAGACATAACTCCTGATATTAGGAAAAGATAATCTAAATATGTTTATAATTGAAAGTACTCCATATGATTTTCAAAAACAATATAATCATCATAAATCTTTCAGGGTATCTCTAGGGTCTCATGTTAGTCCAGAAAAGAGTGTAAGCAATAATTGATACACCATTTCATTTGTCTTTGCCATGTTTCTCTAAAAATTGAGCAATTGGTGTCAATTGGATGCTACCAAATTGGCAAACAATCTCTAAGCACCAGACTGTTTAAAAACTGATACAAGTTAAAATATCATGGCTATATCTGATAAACCCATACACATTTACCTTTAATATTTTCCCTCTTTTTTTCTTTTGTTTGAATAAGTGGTATGTTCTGTTGATGTCTTTCTTTAGATGGGTATCAGAATCTTGAAATCAGGCAAATATATAGACATTCGACATTCAGTTCTAATTAGAAAACAATTAGACATTGTTTCTAACTATAATACTACAGTCTTCATTATATTAATTTTTTTAATTTTTTTAATGTTTTATTTATTTCTAGGAGAGAAAGAGAGACAGCATGAGCAGGGGAGGGTCAGAGAGAGAGGGAGTCACAGACTGAAACAGGCTCCAGGCTCTGAGCTGGCAGTCAGCACAGAGCCCGACGCGGGGCTCGAACCCAAGAACCGCGAGATCATGACTTCAGTGAAAGTCGGACGCTTAACCGACTAAGCCACCCAGGCGCCCCTTCATTTTATTAATTCTTTATTGTCTTTTCACATGTACTCCTATGCATTACACAATGATCTCTGTTAGTATACTGGCATCTGTTTAAAAACTTCAGTGCTATTTCCATATTAACTAGGCATTTATATTTGACTTGCTTTTTTTTTATAATCTGGAAAAAGTTTTGCCCTCTGAAATACCAAAATACATTAAAATAAAAATTAAGCCACTTAATAAATGAAAAATATAAATTATTCAGAAACGTAACACAAAAACATTTTATTTAATGACTAACCTATTAAATATGTGATAAAAATTAGAAATGAATAAGATATAATGTCTTTCCTAAGGAAAATTAAAATTTAGTAAGAGCATGAACTATTCACAAATAACAAGAATACAATATGGAATTCATTCCGCAGAGGAGGTATGCAGAAAGCAATAAAAAACCCTGAAGACTGAGAATGTGATTCTGGTAGGAAAGACTGGAAAGGAGAATGAAAAACAGGTAAGTGTTCAAGATGGTTCTAAAGCTTAGATTCGAAAGCAGGGTTAGATATTTTCTAGGGAAGAGAACTGCTAGAGATGAAACTGAGTCAGATGAGGTCGGATTAGAAGCAATAATATTGACTCTTATTTTGTAATCAATGGGAAAATTTTGAAGATGTTTAAATAGAGAAGAAACAGTATCAGAACTTTGTCTTCAATGTGAAACATTACTTCGGCAGTAATAGTTGCAAGTCAATGCACACATGGAAGATTAGGGAACAGAATGAAACTAGGTTTTAAATTTACTATTTGAGTTCAGATAAGAAATAATAAACACTTGGATTTGCATAATGGGAATAGGAAGCATGGATAGAGGAGGAAAAAAACATGAAAAAATGGAGAGGATTCAGTGATGTTCAAGATATAGAGAGTAAAGTAAGACAAAGTATAAAGATGGCTTCACATTGTCTAGGCCCAAATACCTGAGCTTTCTCAGTGGCCAGGTTCCTGCATAAGACATTAATGGATAGACAGAAGGGCACAGTTTAAATTGTACCTCAAGGAAAAGAAATTGATTTAGATTTTGGGTGTGTTGGATCATTAAAGCATCTAGGACACCTTTATGGATATATTCAATAGGCATTGAAATATAATGGTATAGGAATATTGGAAAATAATTAAGACTACAGAGTACAATCATGAATAATTTAAACAATGGTAATAATGGCAAATAATTAAGAAATGTATTCTGATCCAGAATTAACCTGAGTTAAAGACAGAGTGACAATGAAATATTAACCTCTTTCTTAAATGGAGAATCTTTAACTTGTGTTTTTAAAAATGAAAAGTTCCTGGGATGGCCAAGGAATGGCTTCTCATATTAAAAGAAGCAAACTAGCCAAAGGAATATCTATTTCATTTCCTTGTTTTGGTAAATGGCTACATTTAAACACACATATGCTGTAGAGACACAGGTGGTATAAGAAGCAATTACACATCAAAGTGAGTGAGAATCGTTGAGAGAAACTAAATGTGAAGACTTTTGGAAGAAATAAGATGCAGGGCAAAAGTGAGACTTCAAGGTTTGTAGGGATCTTCATGTATTGTTATTATCTGAAACATGGATACAATTTGTCATGTATGTCAACATCCCCTCTGACCTCATATTCCCATTTCTCTTTTGATCACTATGGTCAAACTACCTGCCTCCACTCTGCTTCTCAGAAAAAGCAATCACATTCATGCCCCAGGGATTTTTCCTTGTCCTTCTCTCTGTCTGAATATTTTCCCCTGCATGGATCATTCCAAGTCTTTTAGCAAATGCCACCTTCTTAGGGAAAGTCAGTTAATTTAAAATCACAGAGCCAATCCCCATAGCAATCTCTTTGCTTTTATTCTCTTTACTCTTCTATAGCATACTATAAAACTGACTTTATTTTATTTTACTTTTTACTAACTTTCTTTCTTCTCTTACTGGAACAGAGGATTTCTTTCACTTGATGCATCTTCAAAACTTAGGATAATATCTGTTATATAGCAAGAGCTCAATAAATAATTCTGAATCTATAGTTTGTTTGTTTTTTTTAACTTGGAAGTTTGAAAGCATTTTGGTGGTATTTAATGAAATGTCATTTCCTACCTTGAATTAGCTGGCCTCATGCAAAATCAGAAGAAAGTTCAACCTTGTATTCTATACGGACATGTTCCTTAGGCCACTGCGTATTTTAATAGGGTTAATCAAACCTTAATAAAAGGCAGCTAGTTCAATGGATGGCAAGCCACCTATTGCATCTTCTCTGAAAACTGTCTATTGGTATAATCCCTTTGTAGTGGCAGCTTGAATATAGGTTGTATTTTCTTGAAGCCATGGTTCATGTTAAGCTACATGCAAGCAAAATGATCCTCCAAGAGTAGTAGTAGTAGTCAGTGAAGAAATGAGGAGAAATGAGAAAGACTTTAAGGATCTGGAGAGCCAGCAGGAAAAGAAAGAGCATGAATACCCTGGGAAAGGAGAAAATGACCGCAGTAACTAAAGTTGACTGGGTCCTTGTCCTGTGGAGAATGGATAAACCTTGATTTGAAATCATAGATTTTCTTTTGTGTTCTTACATGTTCCTCTACCCTTCTGGTTTAGTTAGGTGACTCATTGTACTCGACAATCATAGTTGTTTGGAATAGTATGATTTTAGAAAGAACTCACATACAAAATGTTAACAGCGCACTTATCTTAATATTTTCCTCCAATGAGAAATGCCTCAAAAGTTTCTTCAAGATCCACTGTAAATCTGATTTTTGTCTGCACTTAAATGTCACTTCTTTATAAATGTCTCTTCTGATCATCTTTTCTGTATGTGGTTCCTTTTTTTTCTTTCTCATAATTCATGCTTTATCCATTTATATAACTATAAATAATAGCTATTATTTTGAATGTTTAAAGTGATTATTACATTTTTCATGTGTGAACCACTCCTCAAGGATTTTATATTCTGCTTGGGGCCACTTAAGGGAGGAAGAAGAAAAAAAGTACACGAATCTGCAATTAAATGTGAAATATTAGTAATATGGAAGAAACTATAGTAATATAAGAAGCCAAAACCTAATGGGGGTCTACCTTAGATGGGGTGGTCTCTCAGAATAGGGTTTCTGTGTCTCTTCTTCTGAATTAAATTGTAGGGTTCTGTTTACTTCCTTAACTGCTTAATGTCTGGAAATTTGTGGGTACTGTGTGAGTACATACACATGTACATATACACAGATACCTGAGTTCTGCTGATATGTCATGTCACCCTGGCTTGTGGTACCATTCCTTTGGAACTCAGATTATATGTCACACCCTTCAGAGAAATCCTGCTTTCTAAACTAGGTTAGGCTCTAATCTTATATCCCAAACATTTATGTTTTATTACTGTGTTAGAATTTACTATATTCTATAATAATTGACTGTTTCCTTGTCTGTCTGATGCATTAAAGATAAGTTCTTTGTAGGCAGAGATGATAATAATATTAGTTGCCTGTATACATAGCATCTGCAACAATGCCTGTCTGTGTGTTCGATAAACATTTACTGGATGTTTGTGGTAAGCAGATTAAAGGTGGAGTACTTGGGCATTTTAAGAGCTATGAAAGCATTGTGCCTATTCAAAGTTAGGCACAATTAGGATATTAGGCACTATTAGGATATACGTAAAATCACTAACACACTACTTGAGCCATATATTCTGCTACTTGACACTCTTCTATTTTGTTCACATAGCCTTTCTAGAAGAAATAGCTCCTGTGTTTTAGGTAAAGAAAACATCTTAAATTTTTCATCCTCCCTCTATATAACATTGTTACTGACTTGATAGTTATGAGATATATGCATGACTATAACTTCACCATTTTAAAGAAAGATGTGTGTACTAAACTATATGTTATTTCAAAAGAAAAAAAAAACAAGTGCAGATATTTTCTTTGCAGTAATAAATTCAGATGTTTGATTTTTTTTTTGCTTGTTTGATTACAAGTCTTTTTTTTTTTAAACACCTACATATTTTTAAGCCACATATTTGACATATTTCATTATCAGGGTTTTTACTCTCACTTATGTTGCTACAAAATGGAAAAGTTGCTCATTTTAATTTTGCTTCATTTACAAGTCAGTTTCCCCTTGGAACACCAATACTAATCTCTCAAACCTACAATTTTCCCCATAATTCCTCCCATAACCATAGCATTTACTTATAGAAATGTGGTTTATAAAAATATAGATTTTAGGCTGACCTAATTCAAATACCTTTACTAGGTTTTACAATTATATCCATTTCTATTGTTTTAAAACTATATATATATATATATGTATATATATGTTATAATATTTATCAGAAAATATTTAGGGGTGCCTGGGTGGCTCAGTTGGTTGAGTTTCCAACTCTTGATTTCGGCTCAAGTTATGATCTCAATGATTTGTGAGATCGAGCCCAAATAGAGAATCACTACTTGGGATTCTCTCTCTTCCTCTCTCTTTGCTATTCCCCTGCTCATGCTCCCTCTCTCTCTTAAAATAAATAAACATTTAAAAAAGGAAAACATTTAAATATTTGCAAAACAACTGCATTGAAAAAGAATGCATTTGGCTTTCAAACATTAATAAACTTGAAAAACAAACATTTAATATGTCCTATGAAGTCCAGCCTCATCTGGTCCTACCTTATATATGACCTTTATTCTATACGGACATGCTCCTCAGGCCACTGCTTATTTTAATAAGGTTAATCAAACCTTAATAAGGCAGCTAGTCCAGTGGATGGCAAGCCACATATTGCATCTTATCTGAAAACTGTCTATTGGTATAACCCCTTGGTAGTGGCCGCTTGGATATATGTTGTATTTACTTGAAGCCATGGTTCATGTTAAGCTACATGCAAGCAAAACAATCCTCTAAGAGAACAAGCAGTCAGTGAAGAAATGAAGAGAAATGAGAAGGACACAGTGTACCTACCTCGCTATACTCCTGTCACACTGGTTTCCTCTCAGTCCTAGAAACTGTTCATTTCTTCCCCTGTCAGAGCCCTTATTGTTATCATACAGGAAGATTTGCCCTTCAAGTCTCCTTATGCTTGACTCTCTCCTCACCTTGCATGTTTCTGCATGTAAAGTGTAAATATAGCCTTTCCCAGGGAGTCTTTTTCTAAACACTGTCAGGACCTGGCCCTTTGGTTTTCTTCATCAAACCCCCAAATTTATTTATTACTTGGAATTGATGGCAATTTTTATTTATTTATTTAAATTTATTTATTTATTTATTTATTTATTTATTTATTTATTTAAAGCATTTTATTTATTTAAAGCATTTATTTCTTTTTTTTTTTTTTGAAAACTACAGAACTATGTTTTATTAAGATAAATGGTAATTTTTTTCCCCGATTTTATGGTTAGGGATGGGAAACATGGAAGAAGGCAAATAGGCACAGCTGGGTGGTATATTTGTTGTTTTACTGTTAATTTGACACATCTGAACCAAAGCATTCACAATACTTGATATACTTTGAAGAGAATCATATGCTATAGTCTTAGACATAACCACAGAACAAGCAGAACAATTAAAACTACATAAGGCCTTAAAATATATCCACAGTGTGTATTATTTCAATATTCATTCATTTACAAATTAGACTACATACCATTAATTTTATTTTTCTTTTTCTTTCATTGCTTTATTCAGGCAAGATTCATTCAAGGAAAGGCAACTTAGTTTTCATGTGTGAGTTTTGTTTTTTACTACATCGGTTAATATAAAAGTTATGAATTAAATGTTCTCTTATTTCTTGTATCAGGAGTAAACCCATGAAATTCTCTGATAGTAATCTAAAACAACAGGTACTATTAAAAATAGCCAAAGTGAAAAATGACCCAATAGCCAGCCTGTTTGTGGTCTTGAGGAACATCTAACGGGCTCTCAGGTTTTCTTATAATGAAGAGTACAGCAATTCTATGAGATTAGTCAAAATTTAAAACAACATTGCATACAAAAATCATTCTTGAAGCTCTAAATGCCTTTTAAAAAACAAAAATGAGAACTTTAAGTAGTTGCCTCACAGTACCAAACCTATAAATCAGAACTAGTTAAAATTTCAGTTTAAAGCATTTATTTCTTTAAATGATTCCCCATACTAGAGTATGGGGAATACTCTATAATAACAATAATAATAACAAGAGTCAAGATGTGCCATCTTCTCTATCACACAGCTATCAAATAGCACAATATGTGGTACATCTGTACACAGACATAATAAATATTGAGTAATTTAATAATTAATGGAATGGAATAAAATGAAATATATTGAGATTAAGCCTCTGAGCATGGGGGACTTTTGCTTTTATATCTACAATCTCAACTTGATTGAAGTTTTAAATGGTTTTAGAAGCTTCACTCTTCTAGGTATATGGGGAAGGAAACCCATTAGATATATTAAAATAATTATTAGGTTCATAAAAAGTGTTTACCTGAACAGTCCAGACATAACTCACTATTCAGCACACATTACTGTTAAATACCATATTTCTGTGCCTGACATTATAAACACAACAATGAACAACACTTCCAGATACTGCTTTCATTGATTCAAATAGAAGGCTGAGACCTCAAGATATATCAATGAAAATATCAATAAAACCATGAGAGACTCTTGAATGCTGACAAAAACTGAGGACTGATGGATGTGGGGGGGAGGAGGTATGGGCATAGAGGAGGACACTTATGGGGATGAGCACTGAGTGTTATGTGGAAACTAATTTGACAATAAACTATTTGTAAAAAAAAAAAAAAAAGACTGAAAGAATGTGGCTCCATGAAGCCATTATATTTGATAAGGAAACTTAACTGTCTTAAATGTGTACTTTGATTTATGGCAATAATAACAATTATATTTTGAATTTAAAAAAAAAAGAAAATATCAATAAAAAAATCAAATCAAGAATCAAATACAATTCCTGATGGATTTTTCCCAATTACAGATTATTTTTGACTCATAAATTCTATCTCCATTTATAGGCAAGTTTTGTCTTCACTTTATGGGATTTGGGGGCAAAAGTTCTAAAACTTTTGCACCTTAAGATGAAATATGGTTTGTCTTTAAACACAGTAGAAATAACCAAAAGTAAATAATGACAACAAAATTATAAAAATTAATACCACATAGAAGTTTCTTATTGCATTCAGTTGAGTTTTTATAGATGGAGAATAATTTCCTTAGGATAATCATTCATTCATTTATCACTATATTTGTTCATCCCATATATATATTTTCTTGATGTATTCTTTGTATCACGTTTCACTATGATGGGAAACAGAGATAGGTAATTATTTTTCTTTAGCAATAAATTAAGAATGTGGTGAGGGGTTTTAAATTGTTTATGGGCTGAGAGGGAGAGAATGAACTAGAGACACCTATAACTGAGATATCTAAAACTGTACTATTTTAGAGTGCTTGAAAGGAAAAATTAATAACACTGTTCCTGTCATTATTAAAATATTTGATATTTTGTTCATGATGGATCTTATGAATTACTTTGTTTTTTTTTCAAATATTTCACTAAGACATCACTAACCATTTATTTATTCATTTATTATTATTTATTTATTTATTTATTTATTTATTTATTTATTTTGAGGAAGAGAGAGAGAGTGCAGGCAGGGGAGGGACAGAGAGAAAGAGAGTATCCTAAGCTAGCTTCAAGCTCAGCGTGGAACCAGATACAGGGCTTGATCATACGACCATGACATCATGGTCTGAGCCAAAATCAAGAGTCAGACAATCAATGAAACACCCAGGTGCCCAGACACCCCTAAAACATCATTATCTTAATTGATGTGTGTGTGTTGTGTGTGTGTGTGTACTCCCTTAAATTTTCTGATGCAAAAATCATTCATCTCACTTTAGTACTAGGAAGAAAGAAAAGATGGAAGAAAGGAAGGCAAGGAGGGAGGGATAAAAGAACAGGGAAAGGTAGAAAGAAAATGTTAAGATTAAATAATATAAGGTTAGTAGTTGTAGTGGATTGAATTGTGGTCCCAAAATATTTGTCCACATCATCCCAGAAACTGTGAATATATATGATCCTATTTAGAAAAAAGATTTTGCAGATATAATTATGTTAATAATCATGAAATGAGATCCTCTTGGATTATCCATGTAGGCCCTAAATCCAATGCTAAATGTCCTTACAGCAGATACACAGATGGACAACATATAGAGAAAGAGAAGAAGGCCATGTGGAAATGGAGGTAGGGAAGTTATACAATACATGGAACGACCAGAAATTGGAAGAGGCAAGGAAGGGCTCTCTAGAGCCTTGGAGGGACTGTGAAACTCCAGAACTGTGGGAGTATAAATTTCTCTTGTTTTTTAAGCAACCAAGTTCATGAGGATTTGTTAGAGAAGCTCTAGGAAGCTAATTTAGTGGTTAAAAATGCATCAGGCACTATAAGACCATAGAGTAGGCTGTAATCAATTGTTTTAGAGGAGTTAAATACAAAGTAGTTATGGCGCTGCCTGGTTGGCTTGCAACTCTTGATCTTGGGATTGTGAGTTTGAGTCCAATGCTGGATGTAGAGATTACTTAAAAATAAAATCTTTCTATCGGTACCTGGGTGGCTTAGTCAGTTGACCATCCAACTTTGGCTCAGGTTATGATCTCACGGTTTGTGAGTTCGAGTCCCATTTCGGGCTCTGTGCTGACAACTCAAAACCTGGAGCCTGCTTCTGATTCTGTGTCTCCTCTCTCTCTGCCCCTCCCATTCTCACTCTCTCTCTCTTATTCTCTCTCTCTCTCTCAAAAATAAATATTAAAAAATTTAAAAAATAAAAATAAAATATTTTTTAAAAAGGAAATATATAGCAGTTATAAAAGCAAGTACCAAAATGTATCTTCAGGCTTATCATCACTTGAACAGTGTAATAAGAGGAGGGTAGTATATAGGGAAGTACAAAAAAAGGAACACCAAGATTTAAAAAAAACAAGTATATGTAAGCCATGGTTGTGTATGTGTGCTTATTTGTTAAAAATGAGTTTGGAGACAATTTATTAATAATATATAAGTATAACAACATATATTTCATGTTATAATACCAGGTTATGACATTATTTGGAGTTCATAAGTCTGACTGAAATTTTTAAGTCTTATACAGTACATAATGAAAATATTATATAATGAGTTTCTTCTCAGTAAGATAAATGAAAATAGATAGTAGGAATTCATTTATATTTCATTACATATTAATGATATAATATGATTAAATCCTGATAGAATCCCTACAGGGATGAGATATTATTATTAGAATTATTCAGAATAGATTTGATGCCAAATGTCTTGCTCTTAGCATTAGAAATTTATAAATTCAATTATTATGTGGCCAGTGTGTGAGTTTGTGTTTATAATATATGCATATATATTATATATATATACATAATGTATATATATATAATATATATGTATATATTGCTATTGAGGTATTTCTTATATGCTGTCCTTTTTGTCTAATTTCTGCTCTTTGATATTGGATAAAAAATATTTTTTTTATAATGTTTTATTTATTTTTAGGAGAGAGAGAGAGACAGAGTGAGCAGGGGAGGGTCAGAGAGAGAGGGAGTCACAGACCAAAACACGCTCCAGGCTCTGAGCTGGCAGTCAGCACAGAGCCCGACACGGGGCTCGAACCCACGAACCGTGAGATCAAGACCCAAGCGAAAGTCAGACGCTTTTCTGTTTTGTTTTGTTTGATTAGGTAAAGTCATGGAAAATGAAGAATGGATTAAGCATGGTGCTTGCTGAAAGCAAAATGTTCTTTTAGCTGTTATGAAGCAAAATGAGATCTATAAACACCAGGAATCTATAGAATTTATACCACTAGAAAATGTTTGGCTTCTGTATTATTTCTTTATTAATGGTAAAAATAATATGGTGACAAATCCCTTTCATTTGAAAAAAATAATAATATAATTAAAACTTGAAACTTTGTAGAACTTAACTTCATTTATTTCAGATATGAGTTTCCCAGAAGGATTTCGAGTTCTAAGAAAACTCAGACCTAGGGAGCATATTCCAAAAATAGCTGTTACATCTGTAGAACAATCTGCTAATGAATTTTAACTTCTATCTTGAAATTAATATATTTCTAAGTTTGTCTGATTTCAAACTAGTGTGCCCAAAGATATAATATATACTACCTACCTATTTTTCTCTAGTGTTTCCTTTTCTGTCATTTGTTCTTTAGTTATTTCATATTTCAGCTTTTTTGTTTTCTCTACCTAGGTTGCATTGTATTATGTCAGGGCCAATTATCAAAAATGAAAGTGTTGACCTCGCAAGTTTTCCCTTTAGAATTAAAAAGAAACAAAAAAAATAAAAAATACTTTCAGGAAACCAAGACTTTAGGTAGAAATATTTTCCACAACATTTGAAGTAGCTGAACAGTGCATCACGTGGTAATGCAAAAAAAAAGAATCAATGTTTGTTCTTCTTCAGTGTAAGTTCTAAGCAGATGGTACATGAAAAAACGCAATAGGAACTTAAAACTACACGTGTTTCAAATATTAAATTGGTGTCTAAGGCTGAGACTCCCTTAATTGTGAACTTACAAAAACAACCATAAAATAATTAATTCTGTTTATTACGAGCTAAACTGACATATATGATAAACACTTTTGATGCAAAAGAAAAATATTCCAACATGTTAGATTAGAAACTGATAATATCTTAGTTCTGTTCATAAAATTTTGACTTTGAATTATCTCATTGACT
This sequence comes from Hyaena hyaena, assembly GCF_003009895.1. Taxonomy (NCBI): domain Eukaryota; kingdom Metazoa; phylum Chordata; class Mammalia; order Carnivora; family Hyaenidae; genus Hyaena; species Hyaena hyaena. The sequence goes on from NW_024082417.1 coordinate 115,110, forward strand.
TGTCCAAAAAAACCCACCCACTATGAGATTAATTTTATTATTATTCCCATTGTTTTGATGAGAAAATGGTCACAAAGAGTAGCTCATATTACTTCATATGCCCAGTATATAATTTTCAAGTTTAGAGATTCCACTCTCTATACACTATGTTGCATTCACCAATTGTTAAGTACAAAGATATTCATTCTTCCAATCTATAAATATTTAAGGAGTGTCTACCATTTGCTAGGTATAAGTCTAGGTGCTGTAATATGGCACTGAGAAAACTGACAAAATCGTCAGTCTTCAAAAAGCATACATTCTACTCGGGTAGGGAGACAGATACTATTTGTACAACATTTCTATTTTTTTCCCTTCCTTTTTTTTTTTTTTTTTTGTTTTAAATAACTGAAGTATGGTACATTAGCTAGCATCAAGAAGAGTAAAAGTTTGTTCATAGAATTTTCTAGTCATTTGCAATATCTCAATCAAACAAGGAAAGAGGACAAAGGCAATAATTTTCATCCTCAATTCAAACAAATGGCAAACTCTGATATTAATTTAGTGGTTTTCATTGTAGATAATAAAGCCAAGTGATTAGGTTTAGTGATGCAGGCAGACTTGAGTTTCATTACTTGAAAAGCCTAAAACAGATGACACTGTTCCATAAGAAAAAATTTTTTAGAATCTTTGGTACTCTCCAAAACAAAGAATAGAGCCTCAGAGTTGGACTCAAACCCTAGTAGATTTTTGGAGTATATTCTAAAAATGACCAAATCAGAAGAATTAATACATAAGTCATGGTGTTTTTCAGAGAAGCTGCACCAGTTCACAATCCCACCAACAGTGCAAGAGGGTGACCCTTTCTCTACATCCTCAACAAACACCTGTTGTTTCTTATGTTGTTAATTTTAGCCATTCTTACAGGTGTGAGGTGATAACTCATTATAGTTTTGATTTGTATTTCTCTGATGATAGGTGATGTTGAGTCTCTTTTCATGGGTGTTTTGATATTGGTATGTCTTCTTTGGAAAAATGTCCATTGTTCTTTATATATTTTGGAGATTCTTCAAAGGGTTAAAAATAGAACTGCCCTATGATCTAGCAATTGCACTACTAGGTATTAATCTAAAGAATACAAAAATATTAATTCGAAGGGATTCATGCACCCCAATGTTTATTCCAGAATTATCTATAATAGCAAAATTATGGAAACAGCCCAAATGTACGTATGTGTACATATATATTATACAGATAATATACATAATGGAATATTACTCAGCTTTTAAAAAGAATAAAATCTTGCCATTTGCATTGATCTGGATGGAGCTAGAGAGTATTATGCTAAGCAAAACAAGTCAGTCAGAAAAGATAAATATCATTGGTTTCACTCATATGTGAAATTTAAGAAACACAATAAACAAGCATAGAGAAAAAAAGAGAGAGAAGTAAACCAAAAAAAGACTATTAAGTATAGAGAACAAACTGATGGCTACCAGAGGGGAGGTAGGTGAGTGGCATGGGTTAAATAGATTATGGGGAATAAGGAGTGCACTTGTCACGATGAGCACTGGGGGATGTATGAAAGTGCTGACTTACTAAATTGTACACCTGAATCTAATATTACACTGTATGTTAACTGGAATTTAAATAAAAACTTAAAACAATAAAACAAAACAAAACAAAAAGATGTAAACGTAAACTTACGTGAGGAAGCCTGTGGAAATAGACTTAGGCTAAACTCATTAAAACTACATTGTGTACAAATATATATTACGTGCCATGGGACAAAAAAGATGTAAATTAGTAAAATGCTGTACATATTACAATTGACATATATCAAGACAAAAAATTAAGTAGAGAAAAGCTTTGGGATTGTTAGAGAAAAATGTAACATAATTGACGTAGAGTGGCATATTAACACTTTAAAATTCTCAGGTGATAAAAATTGTAGTATTTGTTAATATATTCCACATTAAAAAACATTATCTGACGAAAAGCAATTATTGCAGATAGGAATTAACATTGACATTCTCATCAGTAATTATGGATTATACAATTTTACTGCAGCCATTCTCTAAGATATTAAAAATATTTAAATGAAACAAACGACTTATGAATTGTGATGCAGGCAATTTCCTTTGACATGTTATAAATTCCACAATGTCATACTGTGGAAATCAATTCATTATCTTACAATGTATAGATCCTTAACATGTTTATTTTATCATTTTACCAAATACATAGCATTTAAAATTGAATACCCATCTGAGGATCCTTTTCTCAATACAACATGATAAAGTTTTACTATATGAAAATGTGTTTTTCTATTACAATTATAATTCTTTAGAAAAGGTTTTGAGTTGGGGCGCCTGGGTGGCTTAGTCGGTTAAGCGTCCGACTTTCGCTTAGGTCATGATCTCGCGGTTCGCGGGTTCGAGCCCCACGTCGGGCTCTGTGCTGACTGCCAGCTCGGAGCCTGGAGCCTATTTCAGAGTCTGTATCTCCCTCTCTCTCTGACCCTCCCCTGCTCACGCTGTCTCTGTCTCTCTCTCTCTCTCCTAGAAATAAATAAAAATATTAAAAAAAAAAAAAGGTTTTGAGTTTAAATATACAGTAAATACTACTATTGTTATTTTTCCATTTTTAGATTATATTTTCTTTATACAGTTGCTGTATTTTAATTTTCTCAAGAATAAATATTTAATTCAAATTATGGTATAATATAAATTTTAACAATTACTATGTTTAAGAAAATATAAGTGAACATAGTATGCTTACTATTACACCCAGTCTTCAGAGTTAGGATTGACTCCCACATGAAAATTTGGTTTAAATATTAAGACTGATAATCACACACACACACACACACACACACACACACACACACACACACATACACACACACCAAGAGAATTTGAAAAGGTTTATTAGTGACATGATGAGACTCTCTAGGGAGAGTAGTTCAGACTTCCCAAGCTGCCAAAAGAAAATGACTTGTAGAAAAGAGAGTTAGAAAAGGAGACTGGCTTTGGGTTTGGGTTTTTATGGAGTTTAGGTATGGGAGTAAGGTGAGAGTTTCTATGCAACTAAGAGCTTAAATGGTGTGAAATTCCACGGGTAGCAAAGGAGTGGGAGATGGGAGACCCAGTCTTTTGCATTAGCTTTCTTAGATATAAGGTAGAGGGAAAAGAGGATAAAAGAAAAGGGATTCCAACTTAAAGGATGGTACCCGATAAACATAAAAAAGGGGGTCAAACTCTTTATTATATCCACACTAGAAAAAATTTAAGAATACTAAAATTGATATTCAAATTAGAATGTTTATATTATTATCAGAAATGACATAGAATTCTAGAACCTATAAAAACTATATACTAACCTTAAGCATTTCTTTAGGAAGTGTTAGTAATGATAGATGGTTTCTTTAGTGCAAGCCCTTTTAAAAAAATGGAGAGAAGAAAATACATAATGCTCAATAATAAGACACCATTCCACATTTCTCTATCTCTATAAATCTGTGTATCTAAATTTACATTGATATAAATGTAAATTATACATAATTATATGTAGATATAGATAATACTACTCGTTTTAATTTATCTTCACAAATTCTTATTTTACGTCTTGTTCTTTTGAGCATTTTGTATTCTTTACAATCTTAATTCTGTGTGTCTACTCTTACACACACACAAGGCAGTCTTAATATGAATTAAATTCCATGGTAATTTAATTTAAAGGTTAAATGTTACTGCTCACTGAATTCTGAAGTTTCATAAACTTTCATGGAATATTGTGTAACTAAAAATAAAAGACATTTCAAAACTTATGAGGGATAGGAACTTAGTTTCTACTTTCATGTAGCAGAGATGTTTGAGATCGTCTCCAAATGCTATGGAATTGATTTGAGAATTGTACTATGTATGCATGTCTACATGTGATATCTTTGGTTAGAATTTTCACACTGGGAAAAGCTTGACAAAGAATGTGTCTACAAAAACTAATTTGCTTATTGGTAATTGGGTATGCTCCTCTTGTATTACTGAAGTTGTGTGTTTGAATAAACACTTTTTCTCTGTATCTCAGCCTTTCTTTGATGATTTTTTTGTCAGGAGAGTGACAGTAATGTCATCAATTTATTGTTATGACTAAAGCCCTGGGAAGGCATTCAAATGAAATTGATAAGGGCATCTTTTAAAAAAATGCTTTAGTACAGTTATTATATAATTATAAATCCTATTTCCATTAAAATTGATGATGTAACAATAGCATGCTAGGTGCTATACTGTTAACCAAAATATAAATAGTATTTCAAAACTTAATCAATTGAATTACTAATCACCTCTTTTTTGACATTTTAATTTAGAAGCTGGTAATAAAGATGTAATGTTAAGAAAAGATGTCAATTCACCTAATCCTTATTAGTAATAAGTATTTCATGTATTTTACACTTCTAAACCTTGTGAATGATTTAGAATATTGTTCGTTTTATTTTCTCACTATGTAAAAGACTTCAGTTATGTATAATAATTAAGATGCTTATTTTATTTTCCATAATCCTGGTTTTTACTAAAATTATGTATTTAGAGTAATATTACCAATGTTTTCTCTTCTCTAATAAAGCTTGTCAGAATTTCAGAGGTATCTGCTTTTGGCATTTAAGCCCACAGGAACTCAGTTATTACTTGCTCATAGTACAGAGCTCCTAAAAAGAGCCTTTGACTCTAATAAAAGGGTATTTTCCCTGCTATGCTTCTTGGAATAGAGGAACAGGGTAGAGTTTAGTGTGATTCAAAAGATTCTGAAAGTTTCCATTTACTGAAAACAGCCTCTCTGCCCTTTTGACCAAGACTTACAGGTATAGAACAGAATATTCTCAACTACAGAACTAAGGATTAATTTATTGTTATATACTGGCATGTATATGTGAATGTAAGAGCTTTAAATAATAACATAGGTAATTAAGGCATATTAATATGCATTAATTTATATTTAATTTAATATTCTTCCAATTTATATTTTAATATAATTTAATATTCTTCCAATTTATGTGGGAACCCAACAGTGACCACAGGAAAGCGTGGTTAGGGACGCGGGGATGTGCCTGCACACGGGGCTCCCTGCCTGGCCAAAGCATGCCTGCAAACGGGGTGCTCTGCCAGGAGGCTGGCACACAATATCCAAGTTTAATGGTCTGCTCGCAAACGAGGGAACATGCCCTCCTTAGAAGTAAGGAGAAGGCTGGAATTGTGAGCAGGCCTCTTAGTAAACATGTTGTGGTCGCTTCCTCCCTTTGCTCCCCCCTGTCCTTGAAATGTGTTTGGCTACTTGCCATTAATTGGTAAAGGAATGCATCTTGTAGATTTCAGTTTGTATCCAGTAACCGGGGTATAAAATAAACCGCAAGAGGGGCTTGCATAGAATTGTTCCTCCGGCCGGAGTTGTGTCTGTGTCTGTCTTTTGTGTGTGTCTTGTCCTTTGTGTCATTTCGTCCGCAACAATTTATATTTTAATATATTGATCATAGGAGCACCGAGGTGGCTCAGTGGGTTAAGCATCTGACTCTTGATCTTGGCTCAGGTCATGATCTCAAGTTTTGTGAGATGGAGCCCCATGTTGGTCTCCATTCTTATGGTGTGGAGCCTGCTTGAGATTCTCTCTCTCTCTCTTCCTCTCTCTCTCCCTCTCTCCCTTTCTCTTTCTCTCTTTGTCCCTCCCCTGCTTGCTCTCTCTCTCTCAAAAGAAATAAACATTTAAAAATAAGGAAATAAATAATTGATTCTATATAAGAAATTATCACTCATTTCCATAACTGTTCTTTTCTTACAGCAGACATTCAGAAATATTTGCACTTATTCCTACAATATATTTAGGAATAATAAAATGCTTGATCATCTTTATAGAGTTCCAAATTTCTCAGACTGCCTCAAACTAATTTTGCAATTCAAATCCTTAACTATATCAAATGTGTAGTGGTTAATACTTTCTCAGAATACATTCAAATATATATACACATAAAAACAAATTATATCAATATATGAAGAATTAAAGATTTACTAATACTTGCAATGTAGCAAAAATGTTAAAATCACCTTTTAAAATAGCATTATTTAAACTGTAGTTCTTTGCTTGAGCACATATCATGTTACTTTAAAAAAAATAAAACAAATGGAATTGATACAGGGCACTGCCTACAAGGTACGTAAAAATTTTCCATTACTGAGGTTAGGAAAGTTTAGGTAAAGCAAAACCACTTGTAAATTAGAGTGGAAGGGATAGAATTGGTCCTCTGACTCTAAATCCCTTGAAATTTCTTAGTAGAGAATTGTGAGTTGGAGGTCTATAGTTGTTTCAGAATGGTTAGGAGAACAAGCTTGAAATTGGAGAAGTAAACATTGTCACACTAATACAGGATCTCTCACCAACAAAGACTGAAACATTGCATAATATTCAAATGACACAATGATGTCTGGCATAGCAAATATAGTGGACTGGTAGACTGGAGGCAGTAGAAGGCACTGGATAGTTTTAACAGTGGAGTAACATAATAATATTTGCTATATAAAAAGCTGACTGTGGAAAGTGAAATAAGACAAAACAAAAAAGCAACTAAATATTAAAATTGAGAATATTTTATCCTAATCTAAATGAGGTTTGATAAAGTTAAAGCGGATAAGAATTTCACTGATGGAATTCATATTTATTTGTATGGTCTTACTTTACACCATTAACAATTTTCAACAGCATTATCCAATTATCATATCTTTCTTCTCTTCTAAAGCTCAGGTTTCTCCTATGGGTGTGCTGAATTTACATGCTCTGAGCATGTATTCTATATCCCTAAGCCCTACATTTGACTAACAGATGAGGAGGTTACAACCTCAATCAGGTGACTACAAGTGGAATATTGGGCAGATCACTGTATTCAGAAACATTACCACATAAATTGAATGACTCTGTAACATCATGGAACATCTAGAAGGCTCACAAAAGATTAACTGGGTGTCTTAAATTGAAGATAGGGTACAATAACATGGCATCAACATGTAGATGATAACTGAAGACAAAGGAGGCAGAACACATGGTCCAGGAAACAATGTGTGGGAGCAATAAATGTCCCCAGTTGCTATTAGATCCAGTGACCCACCGGGAGACTTTGTGCATCCAATCCTTCAACCCTATGCTTTACAGAGTTAGAGGATCTAGCCCCAAGTCAGGGGACAATCTTTCCAGAATATAGTAGGGTTCAAATGAACTACCCCTACAGTGATCTGGTCATTTTTATCACTTGGTTTCCAGAGACCAGCAAGGGAAAAATCAGAATGATTATTCTGATATAAACAGTTTATTCAGATAAACATAACAGCGGGATTTTTTTCTTTTTACATAATGGGATCACAGACAAATACTGGTGAGATCCTACTTCAAAAGTAATTGATATTACCCTGCCAAATTATGAATGTCAATGAGCCTGTGCCTGTGTAGCAATCCCCTTCCCCATTAAATCTTCATCATCAAAGTGTCAGACACCATGGGAACAAACATTTGGATCATAGTCCCAGATCAACAAAACCACAGAGATAAAAATGAAGAATAGGAAAACTTAGAATAGATAAGAGAGGGAAAGGAAGTGAATAACAGTTGTGGCCCTGAAACAATCTACATTGGTGGGTGTATAATTTATCCAATTAAACTTCTTTTAAGTTTCACATAGAGGCCATGAAAGAACTGCTGTACAAATATAAATGAAGTAGTGAATTTGTTATATTAAAGAGGTGAACTATGGAAGCCATGGATGTATGGCGCTCAGATGTCCATTTAAGAGGGAAGCTGCTGTAACAGTAATATAGCTAGCTGATAGCCTTATGCTGCTGCACCACTAATATCTGCCATTAAATCTCATGCCAAGGTCACACTATTTCCAGGATGCTCCCAGACAATGACTGAATGAGGGTACTAGAATTGGCTATTCATACACATCATGGGATTACTCTAATGGACAGTGTCACTTTGGAGTTCTGTAAGGGACTGCCTACAATTCTCTCAAAATGCAGAAATATACAAGTACAGTTGGAGAATTAACAAATCCTTCTCTCATTTTTTTCTAGCTGCACCAAAATTTATTAGAATTTTCATAGTGGCATGGTTTTAATTTGTAAAGGGGATAATGAATACCCTAGTTACAATCATAGAAAATTTCTGTGTATAGTTTAGGTATGTATGAATTACTTCTTCTAAACAAAATTAATTGGAGAATAGGTTGTCCATGAGGATTACTTTCCAGAATGCACAAATTAAGAATTCCAGTTAATCTTATAAAATAATTATTTCCATATCATATTAATATATTTATCCATGGACATTCTCTCATCTTCCCAGATTTTTAATTAATCATAGATTTCAGAAGTTTCAACACTGCTACTTCAATTAATTTGCTTAAATTTAAAATATGTAACTTGATCTCAAGAATAAGGTTTTTCAAATTACTAAAAACCTAGAGCTCACTATTAGCCCTGAAGTTCTTAAAGATGGAATGCTTACTTTCTTCTATGAACCTGACTTGTGACTGAACAAAATGAAAGCCTAAACTTCATATAGAAAGACAAGGCTGTGATGATAGTATGGTTAGATCACACATTCTTTCATTTTCCAAGCATGGTAGATTTTGCAATCTAGAAGGCAGGAATCCTTTGATCTGGAATCAGGAAGATTAAATATTGACTCTCCCATCTTCTGATTGGATAGATGTTACTAATTTACATAATCTCTCTAGTTCTCTTTATTGCTGAATAGTAAATAATAATGCAACCTCTAGTTAAGTATATCTTAAGTGATTAAATGTATAACACTTCCTTTCATCAATTTACTTAATACCATTAGGAAAAAAGTCTTAAGCCTCTATTCCCTATTTGTTCAGGTTGTAACATGTCCTGATCAATTTGAGGGGAATAATGGACTGAGAAGTTGCTGGGGTTTTGTTTTGTTTTGTTTTGTTTTCTTCTGTTTTGTGTTTCCCTTCCATGAATGCAAAGACATGAGTCTTCAATTTTCTGTGATAGAAGAATTACAGCAAGGAAGTGACTAAAACTGCAGGAACAGCAACTATAGAAGGAATCCCCAGTTCCTCTAAAAACCTTAGTTTGACAGCACTAGTTTCACAGGGACCTAAGATTGCTGAGAAAAGTAGTAATAATATCAGAGATGAATGTGACTAGAAGCAAGTACTGAAGCAGTCCCATTAAATTTAATTGCTTATCCTAATAACTCATCTTATAAAACTGTCTCTTGTAAAATAAGATTTATAGCTTTACAAGTCTACCTCTGTCTAAATATTGTTCACTTACAGGGAATTAATAATTTTGAATAATTAAATTCAAAACGACTATTTTATTTAGCAAGGTGTATTTCATTGATTGGAAATAAATTAAATTGAATTAATGATAGAAAGCTTTTCCTTTAATGCTCTTCTGCTAGGGGCTCTGGGGTTTAGTCAAATCATGTGTTAAATTAGAATATATGATCAAGATCATCCATTTTCTTCTAAACACTACTAAGGTTTTGTTTTTCAGACTAAAATATATGTAAAATTTTATTTCCAATTGTGTTTCTACAGAGAAAACTGAATTTGTGGAAGAAAAATTCATTCTACTATTCTAGATACCTACTGCAGAAACTCTACCTCCATATTTCATTTCTGATTCTTAGATGAAGTCTAATTTGGCAAATCATTGGGCAAATCACTAAATGAGCTGGAAAGACACTTTTCCATCTAAAAGGTATCATTCATGCATACATTTATTCATTCACTCAGTAGAAACTTATGAATGACTATTCTTTTTTTTTCTAATGATTTATTTATTTCTAGGAGAGAGAGAGAGAGACAGCGTGAGCAGGGGAGGGTCAGAGAGAGAGGGAGTCACAGTCAGCATAGAGCCCGACGCGGGGCTCGAACCCACGAACTGCGAGATCATGACCTAAGCGAAAGTCGGACGCTTAACCGACTAAGCCACCCAGGCGCCCCTTGAATGACTATTCTATACTAGAGGCCTTTTTATGTGCTTGGGATTCAGAAAAACAAATAAATTTCCTCTTTTCATGGTACTTAATCTCTAGTGGAAGAGACAGACATTAAGCAGTACATATATCTATAAAATAAATTATATTTTTAATAAATACAAATGTTTGAGTCTTGTTAGGATTATTAAATATGTCTTAGTAAGAAGGCAACATTTGAACAAAGATTTGAAAAAGATGAGGTTGTAAGCTAAGTGGATATCTAGGAAAATAATATACTAGGCAAAGAAGTAATTAAGCAAAATCTCTAATGTTGTTATTTGTATTTTCAGGAAATGTCAATAAAACAGAGAGAAGTTGAAACAATGTGTGGGTGCCCAGGTGGCTCAGTCAGTTAACCATCAAACTCTTCATTTTGGCTATGTTCTGATTTCACATGTTCAAGAATTCCAGCCCCATGTTGGGCTCTGCACTGTCAGTGCAGAGCCTGCTTGGGATTCTCCCTCCTTCTCTCTCTGTTCCTCTTCCCTCTCTCAAAATAAATGAACCTTTTTTAAAAAGTTGAAATATTGTGAACAAAATGGTACATTAATTAAGATGTCACAGGGTTAATGGAAGGGGATTGTTATGGTGAACTTTATATGTTAACTTGACTGGATCAGAAGGTTCCCAGATTTTTGGCTAAACATGATTTCTGGGTGTGTCTGTGAGGACATTTCCAGATGAAATTAGCTTTTGCATTAGTGGACTTCTAAGAAAACAGATTTATTTGCCATCCCCAGTTACATGGGCATCATCCAATCCACTGGGAACTTAAATAGGCCAAAAGATAGAAAGAAGAAGAATTCTGCCCCTCCTGCTTGATTGTTTGAGGTGGGGCATCAGTCTTCTCCTGCCCTCAGTGCTCTTGGTTCTTAGGCCTTCACCCTGGACTGGAATCTATATCATCACCTAGCCTGGTTCTCAGACTTTCAGACTCTAACCAAATTACACCACGTGCTTTCTTGGGTCTCCAGGAGACAGCACATCATGGGACTTCTCAGACTCCAGAACTGCATGAGCCAATTCCTTATAATAAACATCTTTCTATATATATATCTTACCTATTCTATTTTTCTAGAGAATCCTGACTAAATAAGACACATATCATTCCTGGTTCTTGAATGATTATTAGGACTTTGCTTTTCTTCTAAGTAAATGGAAGAACTGGGATTTTGAGCAAGGAATGATATATCACTTAAATTTATTAATAAACACCTTAAGGTGTTTTTGTTTGTTTGTTTGTTTGTTTTTAAAGAATAGACTATAAGAAAAAAAGGGGGAAAAAAACCTAGGAAGAACCAGTAGGAAAGTATTTCAGTAAATTGCAGTAATCCAAGAGAAAAATAATTATGTATAAGAGCTATATGTTAGGAGTGGAGTAGATAAGTATGATTTTGGATATATCTCAAAGGAGGAGCAACTGGCATTTTCTGATAAGTTGCACAGTAAGTGTAAGAGAAAGAGATGAGTCACTATGATACCAAATATCTTGGTTTGAATAACTGGAGCAATGGAATTAACCCTTTACACAGATGGGGAAGGAAGATGGAACTAAAAGATTAGGAACATAGCAGCCCATCCAGTTGTATGTAAATGTGCTCCTTTATATATATATATATATATATATATATATATATATATATATATGCATGTGTACTCTTAAGGAGGAAAAAATAATTAATACCTGAAAATTCCTTCTTTACTGCTGTTTTAGAAATGTCTTCACATCTGGCTATAATATGTGTCCAAGGCTTAGGAGAAAAAAATGCTAGAAATTAATTTGATTGAACTTCCCACAATTTCAGACCGGAGAAAAGTAATTCAAAACTTTATATCACCTTCCTACTTTTCTATATAGATCATCTTATAATTCTTATAAGGTACTAGCAATGAACATAGCTTTTCAATCAGGGGTTCTAACTTTTTAAGTGAGCAATACCTGCCAAGGGGAACATTCAGAAGATTATCATTTTTACATAGGTGGCTGGAAGCAATGTCTAATCACTAAATATTATTTGCTATTACATTTGCTTGGATAGTACTCTCCAAATTTCACAATATTGCATTTATATTTAACGATGTTACAGGTATTTCACACACTAATAAACTACAGAGACTATGGGGGGAATCTATAAGAACTTGGTAAGTAACATAATTAAATTCTATTCATACTATATAACTACAATAAATGTAAGGAGTTAGAAGAGTTTTTAATATGATATTTGTATAAATGTCCAAATAAAACTTTCTCAAGCTTATAATGAACATATTTGCTTAGATTAACATAATTTTATATCACTTATTAAGCTTGAATTAGATTCACACAATATTTTTTTTCTAGAATTTTTGATAATAGTCTCTTGAATACCTTGAGAATCTCCAGTGATGAGAATTTTTTTTTGTTTTATAATGGGTTATAAAAGGTTTAAAACCATTTTTACAGCCAATCTAATGTATGTGATATAATTTATATTCAAAGGCTCTTACAGTTCATTTTTTTCTTTCACTGGAAACTTTAATATTGGTATTTCTTACAATAATAATGAGGTCTATAATATGAAACATTTGAAAACAATGGTGAAGCTCTAATTTTAGAATACAAATATATTGGCTAGAATCTCATGCTGCAGTTTGGATGCCACTAAAAGTACAACAATTGCAAATGAAGAGAAATAGCCCATATAAGTTAGTATCTAAACTGATGTTTGCAATTCACCTGTCAGGTGTCTAACCTAGCTCCACGGATTCCAAATTCTGTATCTTGGGTAGTGTATTAGTTTCTTGGGCACTCGGAATAAGAGTCCCATTGTCTACTATGGGCAGTGCCACTCCAGCTGGTTGCTAAGATAGATGTTCAAGTGGCTACATTTTGCATTTAAAAGCCAAATAGGAAGCATCAGTTGCTATTCATCAGTTTTGTTGTCTGGTTGCCTGTGGGGATTGCAGGATATGCTGTTTGTCATTCAGGAAACCTCCTAAGTAGCAACACAGAATGCAAGTAGAGGCTGGAAGCAAACTATCTAGGAGCTTCAGCAAACCCTAGGCTCTGTTCAGATGCCACAAAGCCAAAAAATATAAATAAATAAATAGATAAATAAATAAATAAATAAATAAAGAATAAAGAAAAATCTCACTGTACCTATAAATGATTTTTTAATCAGAAGTGTGGCACAGCACAGAACGAGATCTGAGTTAGAGATTAAAGGCGTATGCCATTCTGAAATACTCTCTTCTGTTCCAATTACATATGCAATGTTATTGTGGTAAAAAAAAAAAAATCAAATACATTACAGGCCAGATTAGGTTGACACTTTAAAATCTGGTATAGGCTATAACAAATATTGAAATAGAGACTGAGAAAAAAAACACATACATGTTGAAAAAAATAATAAATGCAGATTTGTATTTGAAAAAATGAAAGAACACTGTTAATAGAAAAAAAGAGTAGTCATGACATTTTATTGATTATAATATTAAATCACTTTAAATGTGTACATTTTGATAAAATTTGATGTATATACTGCTATGAAACAGTCATTACCAATTAACCAAGATTAATAAAAGGAATATTGGGAAGGATATAGAGCAACTGATACTCTTAACCACTGAACTGAGGATTTCAAAATGGCATAATCACTTTGAAAACAAATTTGGTGATTCTTACAATATTAAACATACCACATGACCCAGCCATTTTACTCCTAAGTTTTTACCCAAGATAAATTAAAGCATATGTCCATTAAGCAAAAATAAATAAACAACAACAAAAAAAACCCCTCACAATTACTTGTGTGTATGCTTATAGAAGATTTATTTGTAATAACTCAACATAAAAGTGGAAACAAACCCTATCAATCAACAGGTAAATGGATAAATAATGGTATATTAATAAAATGGAAAGCCAATTTGTAATAAAAAGGAGTATACTAATGATACATATATAGCCAGATGGACACACCACAAAATAAGTATGATGAGTAAAAGAAGCCAGGTAAAAGTTTATACTAAATGATTAGATTTTCATAAAATTCCAGAAAACACAAACTAGATCCAGTGATTGGAATCAGAACAGTGGTTGTCTGGAATAGGAGAACAAGGTAGGAGATGAGGAGTGAGGATATTTGAAAGGAACACAAAGAAATTTTGAGGTGATTTTTATGTTAATTAGTTTGATTATGGGGATACTTTTTCTGGGTGTACATGTATGACACAACTCATTAAGAAATGAACTTTAAATATGTGAGTTTCTTTATGTCAATATGCTTTAATAAAGATACGGAAACATGGTTTGGAAGTAAAAAAAAAAAGTCGGTAATGCCAAAGGAGATAAATGGTAATGTGACCCCATGCAAAAACAAATACAAAAACCTGGGGTGGAGGGAAGTTTAGACATTGGACAGTGCCTGGAGTACAACAGAACCTGGATAATATTTTAATTGTTAAAAACAATTGCAACAACATGGAGTATTTATTGAGAATTTGTAGTTTACTGGCTTGGTACACCATTTAATCTCCAAAGAAAACAAAAATAGTAGTAGGAAAAGCCACAGTTTACTACTAAAGGTATCGCAGGTCAGAAGGAGGGTTCGGAAAGCTTTATGAAAGGTTGTGCAGAAATCCTGTCTGTGAAAGAATCCCAGAAACAGCAAAAACCAAATTAGAATACAATCTTCCCAAAATATTTGATTGAAAGCTAAATTATGCATGGATGAGGGGCATCCCTGTGTCCTTGGTTAAAAGAAAAAAAGAGAGAGAGAGAGAGAGAGAGACAAAGACAGAGAATGAGACCAAAGAGAGTTCTATTCTTGAAAGTTAGAGCCAGTCTGTCAGATTGTTACATGCCTTAACTGACTGTATCCTCAAAGGTTCACAGCTCAGGTGGCAGAAATGTGACACTGAATGGCTTTGGAGTATGGAATGCAGATTCCGAAGGAAGGTGAGCATCAAAAATGAGAGGGCAATCTCAAAAGCAAATAAATCACAGATAGGGTAAGTCTCATCTCTAGATCTTCAGCAGAGCAGCAATTATTTCAAGCATAAGGGAATTATCCAAGGGCTAAAGACCAAAAATAAAATAAATAAATAAATAAAGGAAGCAGTAGGAAAGCATAATATTAAAGAAGGGATAGAAGCTGCATACCTATGGGGGAGATACAGCTTGTAGTTTGAAGCCATGCAAGTTATTCAGGTACTAGAAATACAATATAATAATTCATAGAAGAACATGACAAGATATAGAGTTGCTACAACTCATTGTCTATAAGATCCTATTTTTATCTACCAAATATTGCTAGACATGCAATGACACAGAAAAGTGAGACCCAAACTCCAGAAAAGACTTGTCAGTAGAAATGGACTCACAGTGGGTTAGGTATTGGATGAAACAGATGATGACTTTAAAGGAGCTAAGTTTATATAGTAAATGAAAATATTTTGAACAGCTTAAAGGATAATATACTAGCAGTGAAAGGAAAAGTAGATAATCTCAACAGAAATTTAAACACTACTTTTTAAAAGGAAATCCTAGAGCTGAAAAATTTACTGAAATAAAAATGCTGTTGAGGATTCAGCAACAGATTAGAAATAGCAAAATAGTCAGTGAACTTGAAGGTATATCATTAGAAATTACAAAATCTGAAGACTGGAAAGGAAAAGGGTAATAGCACATATAATAAATTGAGTAATGTTTCTTTCCCTTCTATTTTCTAGAAAGTTTGGGTAGAATCTGTATTATTTCTGTTCTAAATGTTTGGTAGATTTCATCAGTGAAAGCATCTGGGTGTAATGGTTTGTGTGTATGCATGTTTGTGGGTGTGCACCTACGTGCACATGTATTTATACGAAAATTTTTAAATTAAATTTTTAAATATATCAACATGTATAAAGTTGTTCAAGAACCCTTCAGTAGTTTGTGTCTTTCAAGGAATTTATTCATTTATTCTAAGATAGCAAATTTATTGGCATGAAGTCATATGATCTTTTATAGTTCTCTTGATATCTACAGAATCCATATTGATATTCTGTCTTTCATTCCTAACAAAGGTAGTAACTTCTCCTTCTGTCTTCTCTTACCACTGTAGCTAAAATTTTATCAAATTTTCTCTATCTTATAAGCGTAGCTAAAGTTTTATTAGTTTTATTCTTATGTTCAAAGCACTAATAGTTGATGTAATTAATTGGCCTTCATTATTATTTTGTTTTGAGTCTCATTGCAATTCTTTATTGTTTTCTTATTCTGGTTGCTTTGGGTTTAATTTGCTTTTTTGTGTTTTTTGTATTAGGGATATTACAGCTTTGATTTGAGACCATTCTTCTTTCCTGTTATAAGTCTTTAAAACTGAAAAATATATATCTAAACACTGATATATCTAATTCCACAAATTGTGATATCTTTTGTTTTTATTAATATTCAGTTAAAGTATTTAAAACCAAAACCTATATTTCAATACATAATACATTTTAAAGGTATCACAGGTAACTCTCTGGGATAACTAAGTATTTTATATTTTGATTAGATTACATTGTCAAATTTCATTCAACAATATACATTAAATCTATGCATTTAATTGTACATAAATGTTACACTGATTATAAAAATATAAATATATGAAATTGGTAGGGAAGACTCAAGGAAATGAATTTTATCCTGAAAGATAGAGTGAAGAAAAGTAGTGTTTGAGGGCGCCTGGGTGGCTCCGTCGGTTAAGCATTCAACTTCAGCTCAGGTCATGATCTCACAGTTCATGGGTTTGAGCCCTGAGTCGGGCTCTGTGCTGACAGCTCAGAGCCTGGAGGCTGCTTCAGATTCTGTGTCTCCCTCTCTCTCTGACCCTCCCTCACACTCTTTCTCTAAAAAATAAACATTAAAAAAAAGAAAAGTAGTGTTTGTGCCAGAACCCTAAGACCAACATTTAAATGATGTCAAAAGCAATAAAAGCCAATAAATGAGATATCATAGAATTATTATGCACAAAGATGTAAGAATGAGGGGCATGTCATGGAATTCAGAGAGTGGAAGTGCAAGAATAAAGTGTGTCACATTTTGCAATTTGGTGGTGATGTGCAATAAGAAAAGTTGATACTTTCTGATTACATATAGTTATGTGGAAGTCGTGGCTGCTCTTAATGGAAATTATTCCAGAGAAAAAACAGAGATGAATACAAGATTGGAAATGAGCCAGTAGAGAGTGCAATATATGAAACAATCTTTAGAAAAAAGGCTAGAAGCAAGAGATAAGAGAGTGGACAATGTTGAAAGGTGATGCAGGATTAAGGAAAGTTCACAGGGGGTAGTTAGGAATGATGATACTTAAATATGTTTATGGGTCAAAGACAGAAGGGGAATGAGAGAAACAGTGTAAGAGCATAGAAAATAGACAAGGAAAATGACTGAGGAGCACAGACTGGGAAATAGTTTGTTGAAATGTTATCCAGGTTGTAGGTGAATGACTTTGTGTGTGTGTGTGTGTGTGTGTGTGTGTGTGTGTGAATGACCTTTTCAACAAGATATCCCATCCCCTAAAAGTGAAGAAAATTTAGATGAAAAGAGAGACTAGTATTCTTTTTTTTTTAAAGTTTATTCCTTTATTTTGAGAGAGCAAGAGAGAGCAAGAGCATGAGTGGGGAAGGGACAGAGAGAGTAGGAGACAAAGAACCTGAAGCAAGCTCCAGGCTGTGAGCAGAACCTGATGTGGGGCTTGAACCCATGAACCATGAGATCATGACCTCAATCAAAACCAAGAGTCAGATGCTTAACTGACTGAGCCACCCAGGCACTTGAGACTAGTATTCTCAATGAAGCAGGAAGAAGGATTAGAAAAGCTGTGGGGGCTTAATTAGTAGTATAGAGATTAACAGAAGAAAGAACTATCTGTGGCAAAAAAATATGATTTATGTGTAGTACTGAGCACCAGAAATAAAGTATCTTTCCATGATATAATGGTAAGATTCTTTCCCATGATGTACTCTAGTTTTCTCAAAGAAGGTGCTAATTAAATTAATAGTAATCACTTGCAACCTGCCTATTGTTTGGCATATGCTGTTTGAAGCTCATATGGATTAGTAAAGTGAACTCACAAAAATCCTGTAAGGAAGGTACCATTATTTATACTAATGCTAGACATGAGAAAACTAAACTGTGGCACAAAAAAGCAAAGTTATTTGCATCCAGTCTCATCTCTGATAAGTGACAAGGTTGGGCTTTGAACCCAGGCATTTTGTCTGCAGAGTCTCTATACAATCACTGAAATATACTGCTACTCTCTGAACCAAAGCAAATTCTTTCCTTAAAAATTTTGTTTATTAAACTGAAATGTGGTATACTTTAAAGATTCAACACAAGATATGGAAGTTCAGACTGTTTCTAATATATGATGAAAGCTTTTATTGGTTATTTGACTTGTATCTATTCTGTTTTATATGTATTCATATATTCTATTTAGCCATAAAGTTTATTTGTTCAGTAATGGCTATGAGGAAACTGAGGTTTATTTAGAATTCTTTTGTCTTAATAGGAGTGTGATCTAGGAATGACCTTAGTATACTATCATTGTATTCTCCTATGGACTTGGTATGATGATTCTTATTAAAAATAATAAAAAAGATACAAATACTTTTCAAAGAAATACTGCCATTTAATTGTTTAATGGATAGATGTTACCTAAAATTCAAAAACATTATATGCCTTTTAAGTATTAATTTTAATCAACTTAAGTCTAATTTTGGTAACTAATGAGTGAGTTTTCTTTCGGGCTGATCTCTATATTTATAAATATATTTAAAAAAAGGCATATATTGTTTTTTCATGTGTATGTTTTATATCTATTTCTTACTTTTATTTAATGATTTTCTTTATGTTTCCTAGCACCAAAAATAACAACCCTGGAGGATGGAATTTGTGAAACTCTGCAGGACTTGTTGAACAAATCTGCCTTATAATAGATTGCTTCCCACAGAGATTGAACTTGAGAAACACAAAATGATAAAAATGTATTTTAAAGTTGTCACTAAAGTGAACATCTAAATAAGAAAAGCTCGTCTCTACCCATCAAGCCAATTTTTTACAAGAAATAAAGTATTTGAACAAATAGCATGATAAATTGCCAAAGTAACAAGTTGCTATTTTATTTAAAGAACAGTAATAGACCATCAGACTCAGCTTCCTTGCTCAACATAAGAGAGGTGCAGAGGCTGTGTTGGTTGTAACTATTTTTACCTTCTAGTTTCCTTCTCCATGTCCAAATGTGCATCATTATATCTTGTACTGCATAATGTACTGATCATCACAACGAAGTCTGCCACCTACTTCTTTACTGTAGCCTTCCCTTTCATAATCAGTCAATCTATAACGTTTTTCATTCTGGTGTGCATTTTCCACTCCCCCCCCCCAAATCAAGAGATATGAGTTGATTTAACTTGCAGAATCTCAAAATCACTTTCTTCCTCTGTATATCTTGGAGGGTAGGGATTCCAAGTTATCCAGAAAAAAAACAGAACTAAGAAAATTGTCTGGACTTATTGATACACATCCAAGCTCAGGAAGATCTGTCTTTCCTGTGAAGCAGAGTGAATCCTTCTCATATCCATTTTAGCCCTTTGTCTTTAAGGGAGCCCACACAGAGGGGTAGAAGAAAGTATTTTGTTCTCACTGTAAGCAAATGAGTAAAGAGTCCTCAAAAGATTTACTTAAACTGCTTGTTCTGAACCTCATGAGTGTGAATGTCATAGGAATTGGAACAGAAATTTTTCTTACTTTCCAAAAATAATCTAGGAATAAGAAGATGGATTTAGCTGGCAGGAAAGCAAACAAACAGAAAAGAGTTGCACTTTTAACTATGGTGGGCAGTGTTAATTGTTTCTAGTGAAGCATATGTGGGCCCCCAGAGCTAGCCTGGAATTCTGTTAATAAAAGTCTCTCCTCAAGTGAGTTATTAGGAGGTAGATATGGACTCCAACAAATAGATGAAAAAGTAGAAGACAGAGGCTAAGTGGAATTGAAATCAAGTAGCTTGAGAAGGCATCAACTGTTGTAGGAAAATACAGATGTAGGAGTCAGATATGAAATTTTTAAATGACATAAAATATTACCCCATAATGAGAAAAAACCCAAAACTGAAGACATCCATATCAAAGATAATCAAGTTCAGATTTTAAGTGAGTTAAATTTAAACTA
Source organism: Hyaena hyaena (assembly GCF_003009895.1). Classification (NCBI taxonomy): domain Eukaryota; kingdom Metazoa; phylum Chordata; class Mammalia; order Carnivora; family Hyaenidae; genus Hyaena; species Hyaena hyaena. The sequence goes on from NW_024082417.1 coordinate 135,316, forward strand.
CATAAGATCTTTCTTATCTTTTATCTCTCCTTGGGTCTGGCAGACTTCAAAGCAGTATATGCAAAAACAAAACAAAACAAAACAAAACAAAAAGACTATACAGTATAGAATAGACGATACGATAAGCAGGTTCCCCTTAACTCCTCTGTTACTGAAGGTTTTCAAACATGAAGCTCCCCTTAACTATTAGAATGTAGAGTCTTTAATGGAAAACACTGAAAATTTTCTATGACACTTTATTGGGATAAAATTAACTGAAAGAATAAAAAATAAAGGGGTAAGAGTACCTACTCAAGATTTCATACAAGAAGCAGGAAATAGTTCATTAACAGAACATATATAAAGAAGAAGTAAAAGGATAGTGATTTTCTGCTTACATGCCTCAAGTCAAAACCAGCTGGTTACAATTACATGAAAATTAATCAGATTATTTCAAATGTCCAAATAGAAACAAAAAAAAAATTTGCACTTGGTCCAAACTTGGGTTTATAAGATAATTCACTCTTGGTCTATTTTCCTGGGTATGACCTGGTCACAGATTCTATTCTTTATGAAGTGACTTTTATTCCTTTTAATCTCTGAGGCAGTACTACTGTCCAAGTATAGCTTTTACTTATTATTTTGGCATATATTTTGTATAATATTCTGATTAGTGGCTTGCCTCCAATTCTAGTAAACATTATTACAAAATAGCAAGCTTGTAATGACTGCAATATCATAAAAAAACAATATAAAACAGAAAATGCCCTCCTTTTATTCCCTTTTCTTGTTTAAATTTATAAAACTGAACTCTAAGGAATAAACCAACTTTAGTCTTATGGCGTCCTGCTTTCTCTTACAAATTTTCCTGGCCTCCTTTTCTAAGATAAAGATTGTATAATAGTACAGAGGCACATTAGATCTCATAGAAGCTAAATATATTTAGGATGTCTCATTGAAAACAGAATAAAGAACAATTTTTAATTCCATCTTTTCAGCCTAAAGTGAATTGAAAAGTATTATAGATATGATTCAGAAAGGAAAGGAGACCTTAGTGTTAAAGTTACAACATAATAAGTTATTGTAAATATCAAATATAAGAAATTACCAATATGTATATAAAACTGTGTAAGATTTTTAAGACTTTACTCTTCTAAAATTATGAATTAAGTCAAAATATCAGTAATATTTAACCAAACTTTGGTTGGTTTGTATGCAGTTGTTTAAGAACCCCTGGCCTAATGTGTTTCTAGTATCTTTGGATAATATCTCTTACGTGCTGATGAATGAGCCTGTTCTGTTGGTACCTTAGTTGTTTGCCAATTAGTCATACCACCAAACAAATACCTGCCTTTGTGTTGACTGGTTATAAAGAAATGAATAAATAATCTCGTTGGAAACTAACACCTATAATCATAGTAAATGTGCTCTGTCTCCAAACCCAATGTGTGGGGCTTAAACTCATAATCCCAAGATCAAGAGCCACAGTCTCTACTGACTGGGCCAGCCAGGCATCCCACACATTGCATCATTTATGAGTTGTTAAAAGAGTGCTGACTGGTGGCCAAGTGTGAGAATGCAGCATGCACTTCAGAAGCTGGTAATAAGACTAATAAATGCAACTACAACTTTTTATCCAACTCTGCTTGTTCTCAGAATGTGCCTTGTCACCATGTTTTTATAGATAACATTCTTGCCTGGCATCATGACAACAAAATGCTGATTTTGTTGTTTCACAGATAGCTTAACCAAGAAGCAGGCCAGAACCTGTCAGGAAGACTGACCTTCTCTTTGAACACAACATAATGACTTCAACCCTCCCCTACTTACTAACTTCTTTTATTTGATTTTGAGTGACAGTAGCTTGTCTCCTCTATACACAGATGCTTTGTAGTTTACCTTAAAATAGCCCTGACTCTCACCCTTTGGGGAGGAGGATTTGAGGCTTGTCCTCCCATCTCTTTGTCTGGCTTCCTCTCAAATAAACCCTTTCCTTGCTGCATACTAAATGTGTCAGTGACCTGCTTTACTGCAAGTCCAGCAAACAAACTCGGGTTTAGTCAGAGTCCAGAATAAGGTGCTTATTCCTTATTGTATTGTATCTAAGACTCACTTTCTGCTTCCCAGAGATTTTGCCCACTAATATTGCTTGGTAAATTTCTCCTTCAATTATCTCCTCACAACATCTTCTTAAGCTACAGTTTGTCCTCTGAACAACTCTGCATTTATACTATCTACTTACAACTAGTAGAATTGAGCCTTGAACTATAAGAAAAATATAAGCCTTGTTTTGGTTATCATGTGTGACTTAGTCTCAAGATAATGGGATGCAGCTAATATTAAAGGATGTAACTCTGAAAGATGATGACAAGCATTATTAAGACTGTCAGTTTTGTGGATCAACTATATATCAAGGCCTGTATCTGAATGATTCTCTTTTCCTCTTATCAGTTTTATTATTTGTGAGCTTGACATGGATCCTATATCTCTACTACAATATCTGCATTCCAACAGAAAGAAAGGAAAAGAGAAAAGGATATGGCTATATCAGGAACACTAAAGTACATCCCAGAAAATGCATAACGGACTCTCCTATCAGCCCAAATCCTGTCACTCTCTTGCTGGAAGGTGGGGGTTGGGAGTGGGAAGCAAACAGTGGTATTGGATATATTCTCTTTCTACAAATTGCATTTTCTTGAAATTAATTTTTATCTAGTTGAACAACAAAGCACAGATTTGTTCAAGACTCATTCTGATATATCATATAATTTCATCTCTATTGATCCATCAGCTTCTCCCTCATTAGTAACATGTTTTTCTGCAGCCAAATTTTAGAATAGATTTTAATAGCTTTCTGTCCTCTATGCAAATATCTTTACTATGCAAGTATTACAAAGATGTAATGTGTCCTAAAGTCCAACATTCTAGTATTTGATAATAATAAAATCTTTATTCTTTAAGTTTTCACTCATTTTCACATTACTCACATACATGTACATTCAATGTGAATGGTATTACATACAGAAGAATTTTCATATGAAATGTAAATGGCACTTTTATCTTTTGAAATTATCTTGCTAAGTCACAAGTATCTCTACTTAAATGAAGTGCTTTGTGCAGAGTGAAAGCTGTAAGAATCACTGCTAACAGGGGCTGGTGTTTACCTTTTGCCTTCTAAAATGCAGCAGTATCCATTGCACAGAAGTCAGATTTTCCCCCGTTGTAATTCACTGTCAAAGAGAAATGAACAACTGATGAAGCATACTATTCTTTTATTTTTTTTGGTCAAATTGCAGTGATTTACTATTCATAACCCTGATGTCTCCCTCTTTCAAAGATTATTTGTTTAATTTTGTTTTTATTATACCAGCAATATATTTTCTGAAAATAAATTGACTTTCGTATTTAGAATGTGTTTCCTGAAACTGGTGGTTGAAAGAAAGCATCTGTCATATTATGTCAGCTTTTCCTCTCTTATCCCCTAGGGGGATGTTCTGAATCATTAGTTTATAATCAGTTTTTGTTTTTAATTAAATATCAGCCATATGACTGAGTCAGAGAAAAATAGGATTTTGCTCTTGGTCTCCCAAATAAATAGATTTATGGAAATAATGTTAAACAGAAAATATGATAGGCTAATGGAATAAATTTTATAAGAAAAGCATCATTTGGAGCTTTTCATACATAAATTACTTTTAGGAAATCAGAAGAAAAGTTTGAATTGTGCAATATCAAAATCAAAATGTGATTAATCAAGTAAGTGCTATATATTCAGACATCAATAAATATAATACATAAATTGATTATAGTTACTAATCACCAAATGTTTATTAATTTATTAAATAAATTATTCAGTAATTTTATTAACATATCTGCAAGCCTGTAAGAATATGCTAGTGTGTGAGTGTTTCTAAGTATGGTGGGAGTCAATAGGGGGGTGTGGGTGTGCTCATGTGTAGTAACTGTACTACATTTTTATACACTGGAAAATTGCAAATGGCATCAAAACTAGTATAAATTGCACTTCACAAGTGAAGAGAGCACCATCTACTACAAACCGCCCCCAAGATAAACTTTTATTTGGCTCAATTTAATAATGAACACAAACACCTAACAAGTTTTGTGCTTAATAAAAAGAATGAAAATTTATGGGAACTATTTATTTCCAAATAACCAAAAGCTTATTTAAGAGCATTTATTTTAAAAAATACTTTTCAATGAGGCTTCCAACAAATTGACTGATCTTGGGATGGAATAATATTGTTGACATATATAAAAAAGAAAAATATTAAGCACATATGAAATTATAAAACTCATTTATTCAGATTCAATAACTAAAATTACATTAAGCATATATATGAATGAATTAAGCATCTATATATGGGTTATATTAATCTTTATATAAAGAGATAGAGAAAGAGAAATAAAAGGGAAATTGATTTCAAGTGAAGACAGCAAGAAAATCCATGAAACAAATCTAAAACCTGAAGGAAAAAAATCATAATAAAAACATCTAAATTAGCAAACAGTGGAATTTTTCAAACATCTTATTCTTTATAAAGATCAAATAGAAACATCTGATTTGTTTTCAAAGCTAAACAGAAAATACAAGTATTCAAGTATACACTGTTAGGAATGAAATACATTATATAATTCCCAATAAAGATGAAATAGAGTATTTACTCAAATCTATGACTATTCAAAAACTCAGAGAACTCTATTTTTTTCAGAAAAGAAAATAAATAAAGCCAACTCAATAAGAAGCATAAAATGAAAAGACCAAGACCCTTCAAGGTTTTTATGGACTTGGACCTTTATGTTTATATTAAAATGCTTCCAAAACATATTTGCTTACAAAGTATAGTTTAATACAGTAAGACCAAAGTTATTCTACACAATGTGGTAGCATGAGTGCTAAAAATTCCCTCTTATCTATTTCTCATTAACATAAGAAGATATTACATAAAATATTTACATTTTTACACTTTAACATTAACTAGGTAAACCTTTCCCAAATCTTTATACATTTGTGTTATATTCTGGGAGAACTCCTATGCTCCACCTTCTGGTTCAATAGCTAACTTTTCATTTATATCATTATATCTAGGATCTATCATAATAAATGTTTCCATTTCTGTATCAGACAAGATACTTTCAGTTTAGAGAAATAGAAACTGGCTCAGTTATGCCTCCAAGTTCCCATTTCTTTGTCATATTGTTTTGCTTTTTTGTCTTTTTGCTTGTTTTACTCTTCTCTTTGGTGTCTCCCTTCTTTTAAGGCTGCATTCATTTTCCTAATGGTTTTTAAAATGGCAGCCTGTTGAGTTCAAGTTCAGAAGAATGAAAAGGGAAAACAAATTGGCAAAGCAAAAAATGTTGCCCAAACAATGCTGGAGCATGAACTATAAAGCCCCCCACTAAATCAGACTGTAAAAAATGAAGTCACCTTGTTAAAACATTGAAAGAAATAATTAGCATAGAAGAACAAAAGGCTTATCTTAGGGAAAAAACAGGGTTGTCTTCCCCTTAGTCACATGGAGCAATAGCTGACCAATTATGCTTCTCTGTAACCAGATAAAACAGCAAGAATGGGTGAAGATTGGGCAACTAACACTCAAATTCCTATTCAGCTCTTTTTTAAAACACTGATTCAGTTTGAGAATAAGATATGGTCTAATTCCTCTGCTTTTATTAATTATACTCATTTTAACATCTCAACATCCCATTTTTTGAGATTTTTCTTATTATTGTTCATGTTGTGGTTTTTTGTTCCTTATTTTTGTTTTTTCTTGGAAGTCTATTGATTTGCTTCATATTGACCTCTGATTGTATGATCAGCTGGCAACTACCCATTGCTGTTGGTGTTTTTAAGAGAGAAAAGCCAAAGACCTATACACAAGGTATTGTCAGATTGCAGAAATTCTGTGTAACATCAGAACAGCAAAGAACTTATGAAATTGTTTCTACAATAGTTCCTCATGAGAATCACAAATTCTACTTCTCAGAGCAAAAGTAACAACAAAAAANCTGCAGGGCCTTGTACTTGGGGTTTCCTCTGCCTGGAATTTTCTGCTCCATTTAGCCACATGGCTAACTTCTCACTTGTTTCATGTCTTTACTCAAAAGCTATAATGTCACTAAATCCCTCAACACCCTATTTTTTTTTAATTTTTTTAATGTTTTATTTATTTCTAGGAGAGAGAGGGAGAGACAGCGTGAGCAGGGGAGGGTCAGAGAGAGAGGGAGTGACAGACTCTGAAACAGGCTCCAGGCTCTGAGCTGGCAGTCAGCACAGAGCCCGACGCGGGGCTCGAACCCACGAACCGCGAGATCATGACCTAAGCGAAAGTCGGACGCTTAACCGACTAAGCCACCCAGGCGCCCCACAACAAAAATATTTCTAACTAAAGAAGAGTTATGTATAAATATGAGGAAACACTGATTCAAAGGAATAGTAATAGAATTTAAAAAGCAAAGAAAGAAAGAGGTAGAATAGTAGGTATGGAGCCAAAACAGTTCACAATTATCAGAGCAAAGAGGGAGATTTTGGGGTGCCTGGGTGGCTCAGTCTGTTAAGTGTCTGATTTCGGCTCAGGTCATGATCTCACGATTTGTGGGTTCGATCCTGTCATTGGGTTCTGTGCTGACAGCTCAAAGCCTGGAGCAACTTTCAGATTCTGTAGCTCTTTCTCTCTCTCGGCCCCTCCCCCACTCGTGCTCTGTCTCTCTCTGTCTCAAAAATAAATAAAACAAAAAAAATTTTTAAAAGAAGGAAATTTCAAAGTAAAAGGAAGAATCAATAATGACAAATATTGTACAGACTAACTTTGGAAATCACAGTGTTCATTTAAAGCAATATTTCATTCAATGATGGCTAGAGATTTTGTTTCCAAAGTTAAAAGACAAAGTAATTATAAAGAAGTAAGAAGTAGTGTTTATGATCTACATATATGAAACATTTGACAATAAAACAAAGAAAGTCTAGATGGTAGCCTGATGGGGTTAAAAAAAATCCTAGACTTAGAACAAGATAGAAAGGCTACTGAAATGTGGTAGTCAGGAAAGACAGAATACAGGAGACAGATGTAAATACATGGGTTAAAATAGAGTATGGTGTATGGTTGAGTATTTAAAGCTTCAGCATGAAGACATTCCCCATATAGCATGTATGTAATACATTACAAAACACTATGTGTTTATTATATACCCAGACTTTTCAGGATGAAACTGGGGCTTTTTATTATTATAATATGACAGACATGGCTCCAGATTGTCCAGGCAACCCAGGCCATTTTGACCTCTACTAATGCATTGCAATAGTTTCCAGCATAGTTCAGATTTAATCTGTCAGTGACAGCTAACTGGTAAACAAACTTCTATTTTTCCAAAGTACTACTTTTTCAGGTCTCCCTTGGAATTCTTTTGACTAGAGGACTAGCAATGATGTATTAAGAGAAGAAATGATATGACCACTTCCAGAATTGACTCATAAAAATCTCCTACATGCTATCCTCCATGTTCTTTCTCATTTGGTGGCTTGAGTTTCTTTGAAAACCTAATGTTAATATGGTGGATCCATTGGAATGAATTAGAAAGGATTATGAATAAATAAAAACAAGTAAAACTGTTCAGACTTGTAGGTTAATTAGAAAGCAACTTCAACTTGTTTTAGAGACATTATTATATTTTATTATATTTGGAAGATTGTTAAGCAGCTACTATTATCATGCCAAACAAAGTTCTTCTCAATTTAATATTTCAGGCAGTCACTACTAGTGTATTGAAGCAAATATACAGCAAAATCCTATAAACTATTTAGGTGATAAAGAATGATATGGAAAACACAGATTAATCTTATAAAGGAATTGAAAACCTTGCTTCAAATTTAGGAGAAGCAAAGGGCAAAAAAGTACAGAGAAGATAGGGAACATAATTGAAACCATATAATTTTAATTTATTCATCCTGCTGAAGTAGACGGAGGATAAAGTTATTACTCAAAAAAATCACAATTTTAAAATATTATTCTACAGGTATAAATAGTTATTTTTATTTGTCTGCATCTTAAGTGTTTCTTAAATTACTAATATCTGAAAACTGATGGAATGAACAACACCAAGAGTGAACTATAATATAAACTATGGACTTTACATGATAATGATGTTTCTGTTAAAGTTCATCACTTGTAGCAAATGTACCTCTCTGGTGTGGGATGTAGATAGTGGAAATAACTGTGGGAGATAGGTTCAGGGGATACATGGGATTAGGAACTTTCTGCTCAATATTGTTGTGAACCTAAAATTACTCTAAAATACTCTATTAAAATATTTTTAAGTGCACGGCAAATGAAAAGATGAAATATTCAAAAAGTTGCCAACTGGACAGAATTTTAATAGCTGCTTAAAATATTCAATAGTTTACAAAACCAGTAGGTGTCTCTCATGCTCTATATATTTTTAAAATATATAATCGTCTCAAAAACAAATACATATGTAAAGGGAAAACAGTATAATAATCAGTAAAATAAAAATAAATACATTTTTCTTCAGTTTATTTTTGGTTAAAAGGGTAGATATGCTTTTTTATATTTTAATATATATAAACAACATACTATATATTCAATAGAGTGGCAGCTTAGGCAATCCTTGACTTGTGTAACACATTTGGATATCTCCCATTTCACATTTGTAACCACATCACTTCTGTTAAAATTAATGGAGCTCCATACGAATTTGCAGCAGTTTAGAAAACATTAGACATGACCTATGATCCATGCATATATTCCTTAAGATGCCTGTCACATTTAATCAAGGTCATCATATTTCACTGATGCATGACATTGTTAATTTTTTTCTACATGTCTCATTTGAATACATCATCTGTCAAACTAAACAGACAAAACTACATCCATAAAATTCACAAGCATTCATTAGGCTATGAAAAAGGGTCTATTTTCAAGTAGAGACAATTTTGCTTACCTATTTGATGCCTAAATGCATGGACTTAATTCCAAGTTCTATCACCAGCACTAATGACCACATGTACTTGGAAATACAATGCAAGGAGGTCATAATAGATGCCAAATATTTGGACAAAAAGTAAAATGGAATTAAATACATGTCATTAATGAAGCAAACAGTAAAATATAAGTGTAACTTACAAGTTAAAGACATGAAATTAGAAAGGAAATCATTCTTTTTCCTTACCAGAACAACATTCTTTCAACTTTTATAGGTGCCAGTAAGAATAAATAAAGCTATGTAAGAATGTTAAATAAGAATGATTTTATATATTGTAGTTACAGTTCAAAGAATAAAAGGATCCTACTCAACATTGGTTATGAGTGTATCTTTGAAGAATGCCAGAAAACTTCTTAGTTAATAGGACTTAGCCTTATTTCCCAAAATCAAACTTAAAAACTACTTTTTAATGGAATATGAAGATTGTTACAAATTGTGAGCTCAAATTTCACCTGGGCCAGTTAAATTTGTTATTATCACATTGCTAAAGACTAAACTACTAACACTAATATTTCATTTTAGAGCTTCATATAAAGATGGCAAAAGAATAAATATATTTTTTGCCCAACTTAACATCACAAGAGAGTCCACAGAAAACAGGGAGAAACCTCGTGTTAAGTCTTGGGACATTTTGTAGTTGTGTAGTGCTGGTAAAGTATACTGGTTGCCCAGAAGCTTACTTTCCTCACCAATAAAATGCAAGTGGCTTTGACATCAGCAAGATGGCAGAATAAGAAGTCTTGAATCTTCCCCTCATAGACACATCCATTCATCAATACATGGACCAATTCCTTTGTGAGAAATACAGAGACCACTTAATAGGCTCCTGCATCCTGGGTGAGGGCAAAACCAGCTATACAGAATCCAAAAGGAAAGTTTATAGAGGAAAGTTAACTCCACACCTAAAGTATTACTAGTCCTAAACTAACTAGAAAATGAAGAACCAGTCCTAAAGTAACTAGAAAATGAAGCACAAAATTAACAGAATGAAGAAAAGATAGATTACTGTAAAAACAAAGGAAATCAAGAATTTAAAAAAAAAAAAAGAAAAAATCAACAAAGCTACAATGCTTTTCATAAGATTAATAAATTAGCTAAACTAGGGAAAAAACACAACTCAAATAAATAAAATAAAAAATGAGGAGGAGACAGTAAAATTGATGCCTCATAAATAAAAAGGATCTTATGTGACTGCTATGAACGATTATATGCCAATAAATTGGATAACCTCAAAAAATGAATAAATTTCCAGAAGCACACAACCTACCAATACTGATTCATGGGAAAAAAATGTAAACAGATCTAAAACTGGTAAGGACATCCTTATTTGAAAGCTACAATAGAGGATAAAATGGACACTTCTTTATAATTGTGGAAAGTCAACTCCCTTCCAAGTTGTGCCCTGTACAATATGAAGCATTATGCATTTGTATGTATTTCCATTTGTTCATCTACCTCAGGATAAGTATCTTTCCTTCTCACACTGATACCACCTAATTTTCTTCCTAAAGTGACTGGGAAAATGATCATTTATTTTTCTCCCATTTCTCTATCACAAGTGTAGGAGTGCTGACAATACTGCCTCTCTTTGGCTTTCCATCTTGTTCATACCTGTACATTGACCTCTCTCATGGCTTATATTACAGGCCCTTTGGAGGTTAATGTCTGCCCTGACCAGGATGCAGGAAAGCTCATTCTGATCCTCCCTAAAGTGCCACACAGGAGGAATCATTTTAGGTAACTTCTCTCTGATTTTACCATAATGATCCCCTTGCTCTATAAATACTGTGGGTTCTGGTCTAGATTGGGCAGAGAATAGTTGTGTAGCACCTGAATAGTCCATTTACCAGATCTCCTTGTCAGTAAACTATCCTGAATTAAATTCTTGTGTAAATGGTATGGAGTGGTTTACTTCATTTTTTGGTCTCAAAGTGCCTTTTCAGACTGGAGGATACTATACTGTCCTCCTCCACCTTCTAACAGGAAGTATCACAAATAAAAATGTTTATTACGGTGTCTCTTGTTATCAAATAATTTATATGAGCTGTGGGACATTTTATATAATCTTAATTATCTCTCACATAATTACTTCAAGTACTATAATGCAATACATATTACCATGGACTGTTAATCTTCACATGTCACTTGTAGCTACAAGTATAATGTTTTAGGAAAATTATACTAAGAGTATTTTTCCATTATTAATTATATCAAAGTATTTTGATAACATAAGAATATAGTGGGCTTATTTTGGAATCAGCATTTCAAACTGTATTAAGCATGAGTCTTTTTCTTAGGAGTTGACATGAGTTGCCTCAATTATAATATTTAAGTTTACTTGATAGACAGTGGCAACTCGATTTCTTCTCTAGAGTCCAAGAAGAAGAGCTATTCTCTTGAAAACCTCCTTTTAGATTAAAAGATTTATGGTTGTAAGGTAAGATAGTTGCAGAATGTATAAATATATGTTGCTTTTAACTATAAGGGATTACTGTAGATTCTTTTTATTACCACTATTTTATGGATTCCAGCTATATATTATCTTCAGTTTTATGTATAAAAATAAATATATCCAAGTTGCCATTTTTCAAATTCATTTAGACACTTCTACTCATTTCAATGTTCCAACTTAAATATTTTCTATTACTTTATTTTCCAAACACATCATTTAAACAGCTATATCTAGGTGAAATTACATATTAAAGTTGTAATCTTATGATAATCATTTTAGATTTGACTGCTTATTTTTGACATCATAATACAGTGCCTTCAATCAAATTTCTATCATTATTTCTTTGTGAGTAAAATTAATTTTATATTTTTTCTCTGTTGTAATTTGAAATTCAAATATTACAACACAAAAGTTTAAACTATAAAATCTTTGCATATTAGAAAAATTTAGAAAAATTATATGTAGCATAAACTTTTTAACCATTGCAATAACTTATTTTAGATGATATGTATATATAAAACCGTGTATCATTAATATACTATAAACCAGATAGTTTTGTAATACAAATCACAGTAATTGTGAAAGTGATAATATTGTTGGAGATATGTCTATTATTATTCTACACTATATTCTGTGTGTGATTCACACTGTTAATCATGTTTCAGTATCTGTATATTACCTAGAGAAACTGAGTTAAATGACACATTTTGCAGCAAAAAAAAACCCCAAACAACATACATGAATTCAACCCTCTTAACAAATTTTTATATAGTACAGTATTGTTAAATATGACCCAATGTTGTAGAGTGGATCTCTAGAACTTCTTTATCTTACATAACTGAATTTTATACTCATTGAACATCAACTTACCATTTTCCTCCCCTACAGTCCCTGGTAACTACCATTCTACCTTCTGCTTTTATGATTTTGACTACTTTAGCTACTTCGTATGAGTGCAGTCATGCAGTGTTTGTCCTTCTGTGAACTGGCTTACTTCATGTAGGATAATGACCTTCAGGTTCACCCATGTTGTTGCAAATGACAGGACCTTCTTCTTTTTCTAAGACAAAATAATATCCTATTGTAAGTATATAACATGATATCTTCATCCATTTAGTGCTTGGTGAACATTTAGGTTGGTTCCACAAGTTGGCTATAGTGAATAATGCAGCAATGAACATGAGAGAGAGAATATCTCTTCAAGATCTTGTTTCCATCCTTTTAGGTAAATATCCATAGGTGGGAATGCTGAGTCACATGGTAGTTCTATTCTTAAGTTTTTGAGGAACTTCCATACTTAACAGACTGCACTATTTTATAATCACACCAACAGTTTACAAGAGTTCCAACTTCAATTTATCCATATTCTTGGTAATACTTTATATTGCCTATTTTTCCCTTTTTTTATTTTTCTTTTTTGATAGTGAGATGTGGGAGTACCTTATATATTTTGGACAATCACACTTTATCAGATATGTGGTATGCAATTATTTTGTACCATTCTTCCAGTACCCTTTTACTCTGTTAATAAATTTAGTAGCATTTAAGACAGTGTGTAAATCACTGTGTTGATTTTACTAGGTCACAGTGTGATATTTTAATATATAAATTCAGCTCATTGTTTTCTTTCATGTTAAAAAAATTTTAATTTTTTTAAATTTATTTTTGAGAGAGACAGAGCATGAGTGGGGGAGGTGGAGGAAGAGAGGGAGATACAGAATCCAAAGCAGGCACCAGGCTCTGAGCTGTCAGCACAGAGCCTGATGTGGGGCTTGAACTCACAGACTGCAAGATCACGACCTGAGCTGAAGTCGGACATTTAACCAACTGAGCCACCCAGGTGCCCCTCATTGTTTTTCTTGATTTATAAGTTAACAATATTTATCTTCTATTATTTTAGTTATCTTCATATACAACCATGGTTATGTTGCATCTCTTTTGCAATAACTCTCCAAAATCTATTAATATGTTAATTATGCTATATGATAGCAAACACATTACTTTTTTCAAAGAGGAAAATTACCTCAAAATGGAGAGACAAATGACTTTTTCTGAATATATCATTGTATTAATACTTCAAAAATAAAGTATTATTTTGATGCATTATAATTCAAACATGTCAAATGGAAATTTTAGTGTTAATTTGGAAAATGATTAAAGTTTTTTAATACTAACCTGGAAAGGAAAAAAGGAGAAAATATAATTAAAATAACAAACCATAACATAAACAATAAAGAGGAAAAACAAGAAACTAGTTAAATATAAATCAAAATAATAATGTTAAAATACATCAATTATAATGTTAATTAACATAAAGCATTCGCTTTTAAAAAGACAATAATAATCTTATTTTGGTTTATTAATTTTTGAGATAGAGAGAGACAGAGAGAGAAAGCACACAAGATGGAGAGGGGGAGAGAAGGAAAGGGAGACACAGAATCTGAATCAGGTTCCAGGCTCTGAATTGTCAGCACAGAGACCAATGTGGGGGTTGAACCCATGAACCATGAGATCATGGCCTGAGCCAAAGTCTGATGCTTAATTAACTAAGCCAATATTTCTCTAAAATCTGTTAATATGTTAATTATGTTAAATGATAGTAAACATATGACTTTTTTCAAAGAGGAAAATTCCTTCAAAATGGAGAGACAATTATAATCTTAAATTAGAATAATCATTCAAAACAGTGATATATGTAAAATCTAAATAGTATATTAGATTTGTCCAGCCATTTTTATCTAAAATTTTAAATATTTAAATTTTTAATATTTCATTTATATAATCATACTGATGTTACCAATACGATAAAATGATATTAACCCAATGTTATCATCTAATTAGTTTCTGGGAGAAAAAAAAGATCACTTTCAATTACACTAAAACAGTAAGTAATTGTCTTTGGTAGACATCTTCCAGTGTTTAGATTTACACTTCTTTATTATATTCAAGTAAAATATTAAACATCGGCATGTTGAAAATGTCCATTAAATATAAACTAGAAGTTTACTTGTAAAATTCTGCTAGAGGAATTACCCTAAAGAGAACAGGGGAATGGTAAGTGAGGAGGCACTCCAAGGATCTATATCTATAATAACCCATTATATATATACTCATATTCTGTACATACTATGATAAAATAATATTATTTCTTCACTAATGGTTATACATAGAGATTTTTGTGTTATTATTTGAAATTTTTATTTAAAATTCAAATTATTTTGGGCCACCTGGGTGGCTCAGTCAGTTAAGTGTCTGACTTTGGCTCAAATCACAATCTTGTGAGTTCAAGCTCTGCATCGGGATCTGTGCTGACAGCGTAGAGGCTGGAGCCTGTTCTGGATTCTGTGTGTGTATCTCTCTCTCTCCCCTTCCCTTATTCTCTCTCACCCTCTCTCTCAAAACATTAATTTTTTAAATAATAGAAAGAAAATTTAAATTATTATTTTTTTTCAAAATTGTAGTAGGCTGAATAACTGGCCTCCCAAACATGTCCATGCCCTAAACCCCAGAATCTGTGAATATCTTACCTCATGGCCAAAGGAAGTTTGTAGATGTGATTAAGTTAAGCAAATTGAGATAGGACTATTATCTTGAATTATCTAGGTAGACTCATGTAATTAAAAGGGTCCTTATAAGAGATAGTCAAGAAGGTCACAAGTAGAGAAGGTAATGTGATTAAAAAAAAAAAAAGCATAGGGAAAGAGGACATGATGATGGAAACAGAGGTCAAAGTGAGCCTAGAAATGCTGGCAGCTTCTAAAAGCTGAAAAAGCCAAGGGAACATACTGGATTTTCCCTTAAAGCCTCCATAAGAAATCACTTTAGACTTATGATTTCTAGAACTATAAAATAAATTTGTGTTGATTTAATATAAAATGTGTGGTAATTTGTTACAGAGGCAGTATATAACTAATACAAAAATATATATGAACATTTATAAACACGTATAAATATGAACACACCAAAAGTAAACTTTTTGCATACATATTCACAAGTACATATGCACAAAAACAATTAGTTGACTTGAATGACTATACGGGCTCATTTCATTTTGTTTGAGTGTGTGTATGTGTATGTACTTTATTTTTTTTATTTTTAAAATTTATTTAAATTCAAGTTAGTTAACATATCATGTATTATTGGTTTCAGGAGTATAACACCCAATGCTCATCCCAACAAGTGCTCTCCTTAATGCCCATCATCCATTTAGCCCATCCCTCCCCCAATTTCCCTTCCACCAACCCTCAGTTTGTTCTCTTATGGTTTGTCTCCCTCTCTGTTTTATCTTATTTTTCCTTCCCTTCCCCTACTTTATAATTAGGAAGATCAACTGCAACTTCAGGGTTTCCTATCTACCATCATAACATCTCATCTCCTAGTAGTAGTATACCTCCAAGAAAGAAGAGGAAGGGAAAAAGGAGAAGGAGGCGGAAAATAGGAGTGTGAGGAGGAGGAGGAGGAGTAAGCAAAGCAAAAGCCTTTAATCTGTTATTTAACATTTAAAGACATGTTTAACTGAAGATGTTTAAATAAGTGTATAACAGTCATAATCTATAAATAACTAGTTATCAGTGTCTTCCCCAATTTCATGGATATGTATAAAATGAGTAAAGCATAGGGTACTCTATTTGAAATTGAAGTTAGCAATCTCATAGCAAGAAAGAGGAGATTGTACATGGACAATAAACTTGACAGACTTCATAAATTTCCCTTGGGTTGACTATGTTTGCTTCAATTGGCCCATAACAAATAGATGCTCCTGATTAAAATATTTTTTCATGCAGCTGCAAAGCAGTCTGCTTCATAAGAATTATGAAGATTTTTAAATTCAGCTGACTTACTATGAAAGGACATTTTCTACAGAGAACACACTAATTGAAGCATCGTTACATAGTGCCTATTTAAAACCTTTTTATGTCTCACAATAATGGATATGTCTATATATATTTGGCAGTTTCTCAATAAGTCTCTTAATTTTTAAGTAAAAGACCAACCATATAACATTTAAAATGTTTGAAGAGTTCACTCTTTTTACTTTTCCTTAATTTGTGTATTTGTTATATTCACTACTATTCTTGATAGCTCATCAAAAGATAATAGTTGTTTCCTGTGACTTTGACTGAAACACTTCATAAGAACACAGATATGAGTGTTTTTTAATTAGGAAATAAATGATCATGAAGTCTAGTTATAAAGAAAGAGTTAAGCCCATCCAATATCTGCCAGATTAAGGGAGACTCATGGGATTTCAATAATTTACAAAAGCTTGGGTAAATTTAGAGGAAGAAACAGGGTACTTAAGAAACTTGGAAATAAATCATACATGGATAATTAGAAGATCCAGTCACATTGCAATGTACAAGAGACAATTCTGAAATAAGAGACAGAATAACTAAAAATATTTTTGAGAATGAAAGAAAACTAAGTCTCTATAGTTAACAATTAATAGAAAATACGAACCAGCTGGAGGTAGAATTTCAAACTTGGGGATCATTACATGCAGAGATGTCTTATAATACAATCATAGAGTGAATGTCCCTTCCCAAAAATGTTATGGACAGACTGGATTAGAAAGTTTCCTATGATGTTGTGCCAACTATTAGCTGTAGGAATAAACTAAAATTAAAAATAAGGGGCTTAACTGTCTTTTGAAAATATAAGATCCCCTATCCTTCCTCTCCTTTTTCTGAGAATATTTACATAAGAAAACTTAAAATCCTAAATAATTTTTCCTCTCTTTAAAATGCATATAAATTATTTGACAATAAAATGGGATTTTTGTGAGCGTTGTGAACCAAGGATGTCTTAAAAACCCAGGAGCCATCACTTTGAAATGTAAACATAAAGGAAGATAGCACCCCTATTCCTCAGTCTGGGAGTTAGTTTCAATAAGCACCTTGCACCAGGTTGCAAAAGTCATATAAAGATATGAGAAGTTTGTTTTTACTCTGGATAGACTCAATAAACACATGGCCCCCTTATCACCAGGCAAAGTTTGTGTAAACTATGTGTGACAGCGAGTGCTCTCAGGTCCTCTTACTTAAGAAGTAGCTGTTCTTTAATCAAGAAAAACATGTATGTAATGGGTTGCATATGCTTACCTACATAAGGCAGTGAGATTCCCGTCTTTGCAATCTCTTTGCAGCTTGCCTGTGATGTGCATCACATTCTGGTTTAATGCTTAGTCAATACTAACAGCATTTTCTTTCTCTACTACCTTTATGGAAAGGATTTTGGGTTGAGACAAGATTTTTTTTTTTACTTATAATTCTCCCAAAACAAAATCAAACCTTCAACCTCACCCTTTATTTGCCTATCTTCTTCACAGCTGAAGGTCAGCATCTCAAAGAAACCACGAATTTAGGCCAGGATTACTAATTTATTTGACCAACAGAATGGAACAGAAATTACATTCTGGGATAAGTGGCAAAACCATTAATCAACAAATAGCTAGAATTTTTTTCAAAATTACAATATATAATATTCACAAAACATCTTGGAACACATTGTGCCCATTCTTTTCAAATTTTTCTAGGAGACAAGGGCCGGGGAAATACTTCCTAACTTGTCCTATGAGGTCAGGATTGTTCTAATACAAAAATAGACAAAGTCATTACAATAAAATAAAACTGAGGAACAACCTCTGATAAACACAGATGCAAAACACCACCAAAGGCACAATCCATGGGAAAAATAATTGATAAGCTAGACCTCATTAGACTTAAAAATTTCCTCTGTGTGAAAGACACTTTCAAGATAGTGAGAAGACAAGCCACAGGCTGAGAGATGTATCTGGTAAGGGAATGTTATCTAAAATACGGAAAAAAAAAAAAAAAACCTTAAAACTCAACAACAAGGAAATGAACTGACTAATAAATGAGCCAAAGACACACTTCACCAAAGAAGATATACATATGACAAACATATGAAAAGATCTTGAATTTATCATCAGGGAAATGCAAATTAAAACAACAATGAGATGCCATGACACACCTATTAGAAGATCTAATATCTTAAAACACTGACAGTACCAAATTCTGGCAAGGATGTGGAATAATAGGAACTCTTATTAATTGCTGGTTGGAAACAAAATGATACAGTCACTTTGGAAGAAAGATTGACACTTTCTTAGAAAATAAAATATGCTTTTACCATATAATCTATCAATCACTTTCACTAGTATTTACCCAAAGGAGCTGAAAACTTTGGTCCACACAAGAATATTCACACTGATATTTATAGCTGCTTTATTCAGCATTAGAAGGAAATGAGCTATCAAACATGAAAAAAACATGGAGTAAACTTGAATGCATATTGCTAAGTGAAAGTAGCCCATCTGAAAAACAAACCACATATTGTATGATTCCAACTATATGACATTCTGGAAAAGGTAAGACTATGGAGACAATAAAAAAAAAAAAAATCCATGATTTCCAGGGGTTGGGAGGAGGATAAATGCACACAGAGCATTTTAAGGTAGTAAATATACACCATATACTATAATGGTAGGTACATGTCACTGTACCTTTGTCAAAACCCAAAAATGTACAACAAGAGTATACTGTAATGTAAACTATGGAATTTTGTTGATTATGATGTTTCAATGTAGGTTCCTCAGTTATAACAAGTATATCACACTGACAAGAGTGTTTATTAATGGGGGAGGAGGGTATATGAGATATCTCTGAACTTTTCTATTTCGGTGTGCAAAGACAGTAAAACTGCTTTTAAAAAACATATATCCATATATATGTATATATATAGCATAACTATAAAAATCAGGAAATAATACTAATAATTATATTACCACCTAATCAATAAACTGCATTCAAATTTTACTTCTTAGCCAAGAAAGAACTTTATAGCAAAAGGATCCATCCAGAATCACACCTAGTATTTATTTGGCATGTATCCTTAGTCACCTTCAATCTGAGACAACTCCTTAGTGTTTTCATCATCTTAATATTTTAAAGACTATAAGGTTGCCACTTCATCGTATGTCAGTTTAGGTTTTTCTGATGTCTCTCCTTACCCTCCCTTCCCTATGCTTAGATTCTAGTTATGATTTTTTGACAGGAATATCACAGAACTATTTTCTTTTCATTATATATTGTCAGAACTGTATTTTTCATCATATTTTATCAGGTAACACAAGATTTTGATTTCTTCCATTACTGGTGATGACATTTTGGTAACATGGTTAAGGTAGGATCTGCCAGGTTTCTCCAGAGTAAGCTACTAATTACGTGTCTGTAACTAATGAGTGTCTTGTGAGGAGATGCTCTAAAACTAGATAAAGTCTTATTTCTCGTTATACTTTCATCCAACAATTTTAGCAACCATTGATGATTGTTTTCCCTGGTAAATTGTAAATATTTTGGTTGACACTTGATGGTTCTCCAATTCTACCAGTTCTTACACATTTTACCAGCTGGTATTCTAAAATAAGAAAGAACTTTTTCTTTTCCTTTATTGATTGATTGGTTTATTGATATGAGTATAGACTTAGGAATCTTACTTTATTTAGTAGATTATAATCTGATACTATTATTACATATATTGATATTCAAATTCTGTACTGGGTAGTATATTCCATGCAACCTTGTTTCCATATCATTTGAACATGGTTACACCATTCCTCAAGCACTTTTTACTTTCTGGTCACATATACACACACATCTATATATTATTGTGTATTTATATCTTAGTTGTTTTCTTTTTTAAAGTTTTTATAGCCAAAACATAAGTTCTTCAAAACAAAAAGTGCTGTTTCTTAATACTTTTTGTTTATCTCAGATAACTGCACCTAGTGGTTTGCTTGCAATAGACACTGAACACATGCTATCTCATTTACTGGCTTTGCTAAAGTGTTTTTCCTGAGGCAGAGGAGAGCAAAGCTCTAGTTCTACATTCAGCCTCTTTTTAGCTTCACTTTTGATGCTGAACCCACTGCTAGTAGTGCAGAGAGGCCAGACACAGAGAAAGGTGTAAATGGTGGCATTAAAAAATATATAACACTGTTCACTTGACTGTTTTCTCTTCTTAGCTATTGGGGGAGAAATGTAAATTAAAAGCAGAAACTAGTGGTTTTACAGCCTAATTTTTAAAAATTTATTTGGCTTTGGAATAATTTAGCCAATCAATCAGCTTAACGATAAACCACAACCCTTGGACCAACTAATGTAGCCACTTAAAAACCCTGAAATCCTTACTTCCCATCTGTAAATTTATAAATAAGATAGTTCTACTGATTCCCTCCAACTTCGAAATTCAGCAAGCCAAAAGTTGTACAAAATATTTGCACAAATATGTTTTATCTTTGGAAGAGACTGAGATATCAGGAACCAGAAAGAATATAGATTCATCAGGGATTTTGAGATTTAGTAACAAAAGCTGACATGTCAGTCACAAGGAACAAACAAATCCAGTGACAGTATCTGAGGACTTAAGGGCCAAGTGCCCTCTGTGAGGTTCACATAAAGCTGTTCAAGCTGAATCTTTATAAAGGTCTTTCTCACAGATAATAACCAATTTCCCCTCGGACAATTTTTAAACAAATTTCTTATAATGCCTATGTGAGAAAATATCATGATTTGTGCTAATTTTCCAAAAAGGCTTGGTAGCATGTACCATCAAATAAATAACAAATATTTTATTTTTAAAATGTTGTTCTATAATTTCAACACCGAGCATAAAGGATTTTTTTTCTCCAAAATAAAAACCTGCAATTTCACAAGCTGTGAATAACTCGGTGACTTTAAGCATTCCTAATGTATAACTATTTTAAAAATCTGCTATTTTCAAATTCAGCTACGTTTCTTTAACATGAACTGGGTGTTGAAAATTATATTCAAAATTTACTAGGAATTCATTTTTCTCTAACATTTTGTTTACAGTTAGAGTATGTTTAAAAATATTGCTATGAATTAAAAAAATAAAAACATTAAAAAGTAAAAATATGTTTATGACAATTGTTTTATTAAAAATGTTGATATGTAAGAGATAACTAAACATTCTGGAAGATATCATATTATCCTAAGAAATTTTAGAAAATTAGAATATTAGAAATATTAGAAAATTATTGATTTTCTCATTAAATAAAAAAATTATATTCTGCTCTGTTTAATTCCTTGATTTCACTCCTAGAAAGATAGTTCCTTTGGTGCATAGATATTTCAAGTTATGCACTCATCTGGAGGTGGATTTCTTCTAAACTACAGCCAGTTGAACTGGGATTTGGACTTGATCCTTAATTTAACAATAGTACATATTCCAACAAGTTTTCCTCCATCGGCACATGACAATTTGTAATGCTTTCTCATACAAAGTATTTCTTTAAAAGTTTCATTTCAGAAGTGAGTGGGTGGCTCAGTTGGGTAAGCATCTGGCACTTGATTTTGGCTCCAGCCAAAATCCCACTACTGTGGGATTGAGTCCCATGTTGGGCTCTTTACTGAGAATGGAGACTGCTTGGGATTCTTTCTCTCTCTCTCTCTCTCTCTCTCTCTCTCTCTCTCTCTCTCCCTCCCTCTGTTCCTCTTCCCACTCATGATCTCTCTCAAAATAAATAAATATTGTTTTTAAATTTTCACTTCAAATTTTAAAAACAGTATAGATTAATAAGCTAGTTAATATAGTAAAAACATTTTAAAAAAGTGAACGAATCAACTTGGCATACTACATCTGTATACATGTGGGGCTTATTTATTTGATACATTTCTTGCTGTTTCATATGTACCTTATTTTTAACCGAACTTTGTAGTTCATTTCCATAAACTTTGACATTCTGTACACTCTATTTTAGTTTCCAAAGATGATTCTTCTTTTCTTGTCATCAAAATGCAGTTTTTACTACAACACACCTTCTAGTTTCTTAAGACTATTCTTTAATGTCAGCATGTGTATGCTTTCCAAGAACAAAGCATTGTCTTTTTAATGGAATGGAAGTATAATTTTCTCAGAATGTAGGTTTTCATTAACACATAAATTCCTCATTTATTGGGATATCTTTCCTTTATTTTGAAGAATAATTAAATATTCAGGATGTGTTTAGTCTGACCAGTGTTGGAAGTCAATCTGTAAAAGTAGCAAATTCTATTGTATGATTTTTAATTTTATCA
Source organism: Hyaena hyaena (assembly GCF_003009895.1). Classification (NCBI taxonomy): domain Eukaryota; kingdom Metazoa; phylum Chordata; class Mammalia; order Carnivora; family Hyaenidae; genus Hyaena; species Hyaena hyaena. Next base: position 157,885 of record NW_024082417.1, read on the forward strand.
AATACCTCTAAACCAACATGCACCCCATCCAATTAGTATTAGACTCTCTTAGATAAGAAAGTTATTTTGCCTAAACTATATTTTTGAAGACTTCTAATAAAGTAATATATATTAAATGGAATATTAAAAGCACACAACATCATCCTATCAAGTTTTGGCCATCAGCAATCAGATAAAAATGAAATTTATTCTGAATAAAATATAACTGGTAATGCCTAAAATAAATTAAGACTATAAAGAATAAATTTATATTGAGCTGAAATAATAGGAATCCAGGAAACAATCAAAGTAAATATGTATGGGCAAGCTAAAGGAAAAAAGATTTTTCTCTTTGCTTGATAATTTTGCATTGGAATAATCATTAATTTTATTATTACATTTATTTGGGGGGAAGTTTTCCTCATATTAATTATTTATTTTTGTGTGTTTAAATTACATTTTTTAATTGTAGAACAATTATGTAACAAAGTAGAATATCTTTTTTTCTTGTTGAATTTTTTATTCCACTTTTTTAAATTTTTCTTTTTTTAAATGTTTTTCTATAGTTTATTGTCAAGTTGGTTTACATATAACACCCAGTGCTCATCCCCACAGCGCCCTCCCCCATGCCCATCACCTCCTTCTCCTCTCCCCCACCCCCATCAGTCCTCAGTTTGTTCTCAGCATTCACGAGTCTCTCATGGTTTGTCTCCCTTCCTCTCCCCAACTATTTTTCCCCTTCTTCTCCCTCATGGTCCTCTGTTAGCTTCCTCCTAATCCACCTATATGTGCAAACATATGGTATCTCTCCTCTGCCTGACTTATTTCACTCAGCATAACACCCCCTAGTTCCATCCATGTTGGTACACGTGCCTAGATTTCATTCTTTCTAATCGCCATGTAGTATTCCACTGTGTGTGTGTGTGTGTGTGTGTGTGTGTATCACATCTCCTTGATCCATTCGTCAGGTAATGGACACTTAGGCTTTTTCCATGTTTTGGCTATTGCTGAGAGTGCTGTTATGAACATTGGGGTACGTGTGCCCCTATGTATCAGCACTCCTGTATCCCTTGGGTAAATTCCTAGCAGTTCTATTGCTGGGTCATAGAGGAGTTCTACTGTTAACTTTTTGAGGAACCTCCATACTGTTTTCCAGAGGGGCTGTACCAGCTTACATTCCCACCAATAGCGTAGGAGGGGGCCCATTCTCCACACCCTCGGCAGCATCTAGAGTTTCCTGATATGTTCATTTTAGCCACTCTGACCGGCGTGAGGTGGTATCTCAGTGTGGTTTTGATTTGTATTTCCCTGATAATGAGGGATGCTGAGCATTGCTTCATGTGTCTGTGGGCCATCTGGATGTCCTACACCAAACCATGCCCATCCCCACTAGAGACCTGTTTTTTGTTTTTTTTTTTTTTTTTTTAAACCTGAGCCTGGGGCAAGACCAACATGGATGCACTGTCATGATTACTTCTAGATAATTCTTTCTATTCAGATATATTCTCCCTTTTCTCATTTGTAACCCTCCACTCTGGTTCACTGGTTTGCTTAAACAGTCACATTTAATTCATTCTCTAGATGTACATTCTACACCTCCACCACTACCTTTTTATCTCTCTCTCTCTGGAGTAATCAGACAATATAGTTTCTCTGAGTAACATCTTCATTTCTTGCTCCTCACCTCTAAACATATTCTACAATTTCTCCCTCTGAATCAAGCCTCTTAGTCTCTCAGCCTGGTCATTTCATTTCCAATTTTGTTTCCTCCCCACTCTGTCATTTCTCTCTTTGTATATGCTCTTCCATCAGCACTGCATACACCTGGCTCTTTATCTGTAGCTGGGAATTCTGGTTTTATGCCTTTAGACTGTCCTTTGTCTTTCGGGTTTTTTCTTTTTTCTTTCTTTTTCTTCATTTATTAATTAATTTTATTATTATTTGTCTTCCCTCCTTCCTCTTTTTCATTTTTTTTTTGTCCTTTCCTTTTTTTCTTTTTCTTTTTCCCTTTCAGTTTGCATGCTTGTTGGATTTGTCTGTGTGTTTGTGTATCTTTGTTCCCTGTGTGGTTGTCTGCCTGTTTTCTTTTCCAGGGCTACCTCAAGAAACAAGCCAAAGTATACAGGGTGGAGAGTCCCAAATACCACTACAAGTAGGAAAATAAAATAACCAAAGTCTCAAGAAGAGAAACCAAGAGACAGCATTCAAAGAACACTTCGTGAACAGACAGGTCATGGACGAAGAGCCTTCTTTAATACAGCAGCACCTGCAGGGGCAGAGTGGATAACAAGCTTTTAAAATTAACAAGAGATAGAAAGCTAACCAAAATGATGAAACGGAAGAACTCTCCTCCAAAGAAATACCAGGAAGAAATGACAGCTAAAGAACTGTTCAAAACAGATATAAGCAACATAACTGAACAAAAATTAGAACAATAGTCATAAAATTAATCACTGGGCTTGAAAAAGGCATGGAAGACATCAGAGAAACTATTGCTACAAAGACTGTGGAGCTTAAAAAGAGATGTGATGAATTAAAAAATGCTATAAATGAGATACATAATAAAATGGAGGTGTCCAATGCACGGATTGAAGAGGCAAAAAGAAGAATATGTGATTTAGAAGACACAATTATAGAAAAAGAGAAAGCTGAGAAAAAGAGATAAACTGATCCAGGAGCACAAAAGGAGAGTTCGAGAGCTCAGCGATACAATCAAATGGAACAATATCCGGCTAAAATGAGCAAATCAGAGAACTCTAGATGCTGGCGAGGATGTGGAGAAACGGGCACCCTCCTACACTGTTGGTGGGAATGTAAACTGGTACAGCCCCTCTGGAAAACAGTGTGGAGGTTCCTCAGGAAACTAACAATAGAACTCCCCTATGACCCAGCAATAGCACTGCTAGGAATTTACCCAAGGGATACAGAAATGCTGAGGCATAGGAGCACATGTACCCCAATGTTCATAGCAGCACTCTCCACAATAGCTAAAACATGGAAAGAGCCTAAGTGTCCATCAACAGATGAATGGATCAAGAAGATGTGGTTTATCTATACCATGGAATACTACATGGCAATGAGAAACAATGAAATCTGGCCATGTGTAGCAACATGGATGGACCTTGAGGGTGTTATGCTGAGCGAAATAAGTCAGGCAGAGAAGGACAAATATCATATGTTTGCACGTATAGGAGGATTAGGAGGAACTTGACGGAGGAACAAGGGGGAGAAGAAGGGGGGAAATGGTGGGGGAAAGGGAGAGAGGCAAACCATGAGAGACTCTTGAATGCTGACAAAAACTGAGGACTGATGGATGTGGGGGGGAGGGGGGATGGGCATGGAGGAGGGCACTTGTGGTGATGAGCACTGAGTGTTATGTGGAAACTAATTTGACAATAAACTATTTGTAAAAAAAATAAATAAATAAATAAAATAAAATAAAATCTTAAAAAAAAAAATGGAACAATATCCGTATCATAGGAATCTCAGAAGAGGAAGAGAGATGGAAAGGTGGTGAAGGAGTCCTTGAACAAATTATAGCAGAGAAATTCCCCAATCTGGGGAAGGAAACAGACGTTGAAATCCAAAGGCACAGAGAACTCCCCTCAGCCATAACTTGAATCGATCTTCTGCATGACACATCATAGTGAACTGGCAAAATATAAGGACAAAGAGAGAACTTTGAAAGCAGTTAGGTATAAAAGGGCCCTAACATACAAAGGGAAACCTATCAGAGTGGTGACAGACCTATCTACTGAAACTTGGCAGGCCAGAAAGGAATGGTAGGAAATCTTCAATGTGATGAACAGAAAAAACTATGCAGCCAAGAATCCTCTATCCAGCAAGCCTGTCATTCAGAATAGAAGGAGAGAGAAAAGTATTTCCAAATAAACAAAATTTGAAAGAATTTGTCACCAATAAACCAGCTCTACAAGAAATCCTGAGGGGGACTCTGAGGGAAATGTTGCAAGGAACACAAGATACCAAAGACATCACCACAGCATGAACCCCACAAAGGCCACAATGACTCGAAATCGATATATTTCAATAATAACACTGAACGTAAATGGGCTGAATGCTCCAATCAAAAGACATAGGGTAGCAGAATGGATTAAAAAAAAACAAAACCCATCTATTTGCTGTCTACAAGAAACACATTTTAGACCTGAAGACAACTTTGGATTGAAAGTAAGTGGATGGAGAAATATATATCATGCTACTGGAAGTCAAAAGAAAGCTGGAGTAGCTATACTTATATCAGACAAACTGAACTTTAAAGACAGTAAAAAGGGATCAGGAAGGGCATTATATAATAATTACAGGTCTATCCATCAGGAAGAGCTAACAATTATAAATGTCTACACACCGAATATGGGAGCACCTACATTTATAAAACAATTAACCACAAACAGAAATAATCTTATGGACAAGAATGTACTAATAGCAAGGGACTTTAATACTCCACTTACAGCAATGGATATATCAACTAGACAGAAAGTCACTAAAGAAACAATGGGCTTGAATGACACATTGGATCAGATGAATCTGACAGATATATTTAGAACTCTGCCTCCTGAGGCCATGGGATTCACTTTCTTCTCAAGTATGCATGGTACATTCTCCAAGTTAGATCACATACTGGGACATAAAGATGTTCTCAATAAATATAAAAGAATTGAGATAATACCATGCACACTTTCAGATCACAATGCTATGAAACTTGAAATCAATCACAGGAAGAAGTCTGGAAAACCTCTAAAACATGGAGGTTAAAGAACACCCTACTGAAGAATGAGTGCGCCAATCAGGCAATTAGAGAAGAAATTTAAAAACATATGGAAACCAATGAAAATGAAAATACAACAATCCAAACTCTCTGGGATGTGGCGTAGGCAGTCCTAAGAGGAAAGTACACTGCACTCCAGGCCTATTTCAAGAAATTAGAAAAAGTGTAAGTACAAAATCTAACACCACTCCTAATGACACTAGAGGGAGAGCAACAGGAGCACCCCAAACCCAATAGGAGAAAGGAAATAATAAAAATCAGGGCAGAAATAAACAATATAGAAACCAAAAAAACAGTTGAACAGATCAACGAAACCAAGAGTTGGTTTTTTGAAAAAATAAACAAAATGTAGAAACCTCTAGCCAGGCTTCCCAAAAACAAAAGAGAGCACTCAAATAGATAAAATCATGAATGAAAGAGGACTTATTACAACCAACCCCTCAGAAATACAAGCAATTTTCAGGGAATACTATGAAAAATTATATGCCAACAAAGTAGACAACTCAGAAGCTATGGAAAAATTCCTGAATACACACTGACTACCAAAATTCACATGGGAAGAGATAGAAAATCTGAACAGACCCATAACTAGTGAGGAAATCAAATCAGTTATCAAAAATCTCCGAAGCAATTAATTCATTATTTTATCTTTCAAGTTTTTATTTAAATTCTAGTTAGTTAACATATAGTGTAACATTGATTTCACAGGTAGAATTTAGTGACTAATGTCTTACATAAAATACCCAGTGTTCCTCACAATATATGCCCCCCTTAAGACTCATCACTCATCTAACCTATCCAGCCAACCTCCCCTCCAGAAACACTCAGTTTGTTCTCTATAGCTCAGAGTTTCTTTTATGGTTTGCCTCCCTCTCCTTTCTCTTTCCCCTATTCTTGTACACATATTTGTCTCTCTCAGACTGTCTTATTTCACTTATCATAATACAATCTAAATCCATCCATATCATTGCAAGTGGCAAGATTTCATTACTTTCTATCAGTGAATAATATTCCTGTGTGTGTGTGTGTGTGTGTGTGTGTGTGTGTGTATACCACTTCTTCTTTATATTCTTTATCCATTCTTCAGTCAATGGACATTTGGGCTCTTTCCATAATTTGGCTATTGTTGATAATGCTGCTATAAATCTCACAGTTCATGTATCCCTTCATATCAGTATTTTGTATCCTAATAGTACAATTGCTGGGTTCTAGGGTAGTTCTATTTTTTTTTAAGTTTATTTACTTATTTTGAGAGAGAGACACACACACACACAGAGAATGAGTAGGGGAGGGGCAGAGAGAGAGGGGGAATACCAGAATATCAAACAGGTTCTGGCCTGTCAGCATGGAGCTTAACACAGGGCTCAATCTCATGAATCCTCAGATTATGACCTAAAATGAAATCAAGAGTCAATAGTCAGCCAACTGAGCCACCCAAACACCACAAGGTAGTTCTATTTTTAACTATTTGAGAAACATATATTGTTTTCCAGAGTGGCTACACCATTGTACCTGCCTGCCAACAATGTAAGAGCATTCCCCTTTCTCCACATCCTGCCCAACATCTGTTGTTTTCTGTGTTGTTAATTTTAGCCATTTTGACAGGGGTGAGGTGATAGCTCACTGTGGTTTTCAATTCTATTTCCATGATGATGAGTGATGTGGAATATCTTTTCATATGTCTGTTAGCCATCTGGATGTCTTCTTTGGAAAAGTGTCTATTCGTGTCTTCTGTTCATTTCTTCACTGGATTATTTGTTTTTTTGGGTGTGAAATTTGAAAAGTTCTTTATAGATTTTGAATACTAATGCTTTATATCAGATATGTCATTTTCAAGTAACTTCTCCCATTCTGAAGGATGGCTTATAGTTTTGTTCATTGTTTTCTTTGCTGTGCAGAAACTTTTTATCTTGATGAAGTCTCAATAGTTTATTTTTACTTTTGTTTCCCTTGTGTCAGGATATATATCTAGAAAGAAGTTGCTCCAGGTGATGTCAAAGAGGCTGTTACCTGTGTTCTCCTCTAGGATTTTGATGGTTTCCTGTCTCCCATTTCGATCTTTCATCCATTTTAAATTTATTTCTCTGTATCCCTTTGATACCTTTAGCCACAATATCTACTTTATCTCACATTAACATAACTACATTAGATTTCTTATGATTAGTGTTTGCCTTATATGTTTCTCATTATTTTTCTTGTATTCTAACGCTAGTATGTGGAAATTCTAATCTGAAGTACTTGCAGACTCTATTCTTTGCTCCTGTTTATATCAACTTGCTTCCCCATGTTTTAAAATGTTTTATTGTGAACTCATAGTCAATGTCATTGTCAGGGATCATGAGGGTTTTAATAGATCTGTGCTTTTCCAGAGAGGATTTGCTCTTGCATTATTTAGGCATCTGTTTTTATACCAACCTGAGACCACGTTAATTTAGTATCTAAGCCAGACCATTCAGGTAGTATAATATTAAACTTTACACCAGTGTGAATGCAGTATTAAAATTATAGATTTGTAGAGGAATATTATTTTACTACGCTTTTTCCTATATAGACCTGAGTTTAAGAAGACTGTCTACTCTTCCCAGGGTGACGAGAATTTCCTGCCCACTCTTTGACTGATGCTCTGTTCATTCAAGTTCATACTAATCAAGAAGTCTCTACCATTTGTGCATCCAAGTCCTTGTCTTTTCATTTTTGTAAAATTTTTACTTAAATTAAAGTTAGTTAAGATACAGTATTAGTTTCAAGTATACAATTTAGTGATTCAAACTTACACACGATACCTGGTACTCCTCATAGTAACTATACCCACTTCCCGTCTGGTAACCATTAGTTTGTTCTTTAAAGTTAAGAGTCTGTCTTGTCTGTATGAATATTAAAACCTTATGCTGAGGTACTAGGTTTTGGCAAAGGACCTTATATTCACTAGGGTCTCAAAATTGTTTCCCTTTGGAATCCTGTCTCCACTTTGTTTTTGGTCTGTGATATTTCACTTCTTCTATTACAAGTTTGGATAAAAGGGAGATGTAAATTTTACTTTGCCCAGCATTTTTGATGTTCTATAGATGGATGCTTTTTCAGTTAACTTAATTCATCCAAATTACTGTAAATGGAATTTCTTACCAGTCTCTTTCAGTATTACTTTGATAACTTTTGGAAATATCTGAATTACATTTTATCTTCCTCTGGGAAATACTGTGTTCTGTACTGAATAGTACCTCATCTACTACATTTTTTAAAAATCAGACTTGGTTGAGATACCTCACAGGGTGTTAGGTCATTAAGCCCCTGATAGGATTCCAAGAGACCAAGAGAGAGCTGAGTCTTTGCTATTTCCAAACTGTGCATAATGCACTCCTAAAGAAAATATTTCTATAGGTTTTTAGTTATTCTTTAGCTACATACACCCACTTGTTCACCTTCTGTTTTTTTAATCATTCTATCATAACTCACCCCAGAACTCATTTTTCTATATTTTTCTTTGTGCTGTTATAGAATGAATACATAATCATTTTAATAACACTCTTGACCAAAGGCTTTATTCTCACAAAAAACTGAACATCCTTATATCATCATATATATTGGAGTGGCAAGCACTTATGGAGAAGTCATACCATACACTGAAACCTACTTACACAACTGTCCCCTAAGAATACCTTGAAATCATATAATATATTAATTTATGCTATTTAAAAATTATTACTTCATGCATTTTCTACTTTCATGCTTACCACTTATTTTCTTAATCCTTTCCCACCACTTCTGTATTCTTTCAGTAGATAAAAAATAACAAACAAAAGAAAACATCAGTAACTCCTTATATTTTCAGTGCCAAACTGCAAATATACACAAATCCACCTAGATATTATTATATTACTATCTAGTTTTAATAGAGGGACTGTCAGTCATCCTCTTTGAGGACAAAATAATATCTTGTCCTGAGATTTCCAATCATCTTTCACAAGAACTATCCATTTCCCTTACCATACCACTGTCTCTCATTTTGATTACTCCGGCTAACTAACTTTCTTTTTTTCTTTCTTTCCCTCTCTTTCTTTCTTCCTTTCTTTCTTTCTTTCTTTCTTTCTTTCTTTCTTTCTTTCTTTCTTTCTTTTCTTTCTTTCTTTCTTTCTTTCTTTCTTTCTTTCTTTCTTTCTTTCACATTTGTCCTTGTTATTAAAAATAAGAAACAATATAATACATAACAAATTCTTAAATTGCTTCAGTTATAGACTTTCTGGCATCCTCAAAAACTATTTTTAAAGTTTGTATTTCCAATCCTTATTTTTTTTCTAAACTCTTTTAAATGTTTATTTAGTTTTGAGAGAGAGACAGACACAGAGAAAGACAGAGCATGAGTGGAGGAGGGGCAGAGAGAGAGAGGGAGACACTGAATATGAGGCAGGCTCCAGGCTCTGAGCTGTCAGCACAGACCGTGAAGTGGGGCTCAGACCCACTAACCATGATCATGACCTGAGCTGAAATTTATGCTTAACCAAATCAGCTACCCAGGTACCCCTCCTATTCTTATTTCTTAATCTCCCATTCAGTATTTTGGTTTGACTTCATTCACTTTCCATAGGTACAGCCTGTGATCACAGCAATACCATACATATTGTTAATCCACTGGACAGACTAACTACTAATCTCATTTGACCTCTCGGCATCATTCGACAATTCTTGTCACATCCTCCTTTAAACAATATATCCCATTGTCTCCTCTAATATTCAATTTTTCATATTTCTTTCTTAATTCTCTTTACCATCCTTCTCTCTATTATTTGTAAACTCATGTTCTGTTAACCAACTATTAACTTATCCTCAAGGTTGGCCCTAGGGTCACTTAACTTTCACTGTTACATCTTAATACAGAATACCAAAATGCTTATGATTTAAATTAACACCTGCACTCAGAAGACCCACACATTTATACCTCTATCTCCAGGCTAAAGTATCTCATTACACACTTAAAATATCTTCCTAGGTATCTTAAATAAATCTTAATTCAACAGAAACAAATGGAACTTGATCTTTTCCCCTAAAAATAATCCACTTCTAGTATTCTCTATATTAGAGAATACAACCATTACTCCAAGTGTTCCTTATCTTCCCATATATTGTTATTTCAACACAGAAACCAAGATTCAGAGGGATGTGAAGATGGAGGAAGAAACTAGGATTGAAGCAGTCATAAAATAAGCATTGCTGGCATTAGAAAAAGTAAGAAACAGATTATCTCCTACAGTCTCTGCAGAGGAATGTGGCCTTGGTGACACCTTAATTTCAAACATGTGGCCTCTCAGTTTGTGAGAAAATAAATTTCTGCTGTTTGAAGTCACCAGGTTTGTGACAATTTATTATAACAGCCATATAGAACTAATACATCTGCATCACCACTAATGTTCACATTATTTTTTTAGAGTAAATAGTCATATTCTATTCAATTTTTAATGCTATCTTAAAACAGAGTCCACGTTTTATGTTTGCTAAATAAATTTTGAATTACATAATTAAAGAATGAATGGACATGGGTTTCTAAAATTGCTTAATGTAATATGGTCCAAATCAAATATGAAAATAATTATCTCTAAAGCAGTGTTTTAATTCATACAGTCTATAAATCATTATTAAATAGCTATGGTATGCTAACTGTTAGTCCTCCAGTGGACTATGGTAAAAAATTTAGTGTAAATTTATTATTTTCATAACACTATTAGTCAATACTTCAGTGAATTCTGCCTGGTTTTTACTTTTTCATATTAAGCTTCTGTATAGTGTTTTTGATATTTAGTATTTAAGATACTACTATGCTAAGATATGCACTGTTCATATAAGAACTCAAAATTATAGTAATTATAGCTATTATAAGATAACTTTTAATATTATAAGATAACTATACTATAACAACTATAAAGATAACCTTAGGTGTAATTTCATGCTACATTTCATAATTTTTTATCAAATTACCTTTAAAATAATCTAATATTATATAACTTCAGGTACATATTATATACTCAAAATGCAAGTTTTATTATTATGATTTTTCATACTATCCAAAGGTGACATGGGGATTTTATTTTTATTAAATCTTATACTTTTCTAGATCTGCTTTGCCTATGTGTCAAATTATGGCAGAGGATATCTTCTGCTCTATCCTAATTTGCTCTTGTTAGTACTACCATGTATTCCTACCTGGGTAAGATAAAACTATCTTCTTTATGAAATTTGTAGCTAAAAGAATATTCCTGAACAGGTGTTCTAGCTTTACAAGTTAAATATTCATAGCAGTCATGGATCTTTCTTTTGATGTATATCATTATACTCTGCCACTTTCAATCCCTCAAAATGATGAGTAATGCAGATGAAGAAAGATTTTAGTTTCACAATCTTCAGTCATTTGTTCAGTATATAAAGTAAAATTATATTCATGATAAAAGTGATATTATAACAATTTCTAAGAAGAGTAGCAAAATAATATTTTATGAAGAAAAAATATGACTGAGCAAAGATTCCTATTACTAGGAAATTTGATACCTTTACAGAAAATTCAACTAAGTAAAAGTAAATATTTGTTTGTAGGTATTATATTTGTTTTGAGACATTTTAAAATTTTTGATAAAGCTCTTTGTATAAATTTCAATGAAATTGATAAAAATTCCAAATAAAATGGTCACTGAATGATCATCTTTTTATGTTCCTCTCCCACTTTTAGTAGGAAAACTATTTCCAGATCATGCAATTGTTAACTCCAGAATTCTTGATCAGCTAGTGGTCCAATTAATCACCATGATTGGCAATATAATCTTTTGGAAGTAACCCCCCAATTTAGGAATGTTTTGAATCATCTAATAACTTCCATAATAAATTGGAGTCAGTGTATAAGTTGTCTAAACCAGGCAGGACTTTTTGACACCTCAGCTGCCTCAATATTAAATAGTTCTCTGAGAAGAGAAGTGCCATCTAAAGAGAAAGCAAAAAAAGAAAAAGTTGAGAGGATTATGATTTGAGAGGATTAAAAACTGAAACTAGTGAAAAGGAACTGATATTATTTAATATTGTGGTTCATGTACTGTTTTGTGAATTGTATTCTCTTTGATTAGCTTTTTAATAGTATTCCATTAGATTATATAGTCATAAAATATTTCTATTTTAAGATAATAAATTTAACTGTTATCTACAAATTAAGTTTTGAGAAACTACATGGAGGTAGTGTGTTTTTAAAGCCTAAGTAAAGTTTGCTGATCAAAAAAAATAATCAGTAAATACTTGTACAAGTATTTGTGGAAAAATTACATTTTTCTGGCTAAGTTGTAACTTATTCTACATAATTTGTGCTATGATAACTCTTTTTATATGTGTTTTATGCATATCTTATTTATTTAATTAAGCCAAAAAGATTTGCTGAATCAATGGAGTACATCTTAAAATTCTCCATAATAGATTTCAGTGCATTGCATGAGACTGATATATACATGCCAACACTCTATATCTATTGGTAATTTTTTGTCTTGTCCAGTGCCCTTCTTTATATTGGGAAATAATAAAATTAAATTTCTAAAATAGTTATAATAATGCTTTTTAAAATTTATATCATACTTTATTTTCATTTTTTTACATATCACACATACTCATTGATGGAAAAAAAAACTAAAACCACAGATTTAAACCCAAAGAGGTGATATCTAATTGCTCTTACTCCAAAAGAATCATTTTAGCATAAACAATGATAAATTTCAGATAGATGAACAGCCCAGGTGCTGTAAATAATAATTTGTTATATACTCTATTTCATATAAATATCAATTTTATATTACTATTTCAAAATATTTTAGCATTGTCCTTTTTTTCATTACCCTCCGTTTTCTCATTTATAATTTAGGGACTCACCTTTTTAAACAGATTTACCAGAAATTAGGATATTTTGCTGATAAGAATTGTCTTTGAAATCTTAGCAACAAAGTAAAGTCATATCAAACAAATTGAGATTAATAAAAAAAAAGAAAGAAAAAACAAAGTGATTCTGAATCGGACTCAGAGATAAAGTTCATATCATGCTTTGTGAGGGACCACCAGGGGGACAGATAGAGAAAATGTCAATGAGCAATTGCTATTAAGTACTTTTCCTCCAGCATTCTATATCATTCTCTGTGGTGGCTCTTGTTTGTAGGCTAGAGATTACTTTAGAAATCACTACCATCAAACTGTAATCCCAAAAATGTAATGGGAATACCTGGAGACTGGATAACAGTGCCATAGTGACTGCACTTAAATGCCAAAGTTTAGGTGGGACTATAGACCCAAGGCACTAATCAGAACAATCTTGCAAAGTCCTATAATGTTGGCTAGTTTAACACTATATACCTAGAAAATATATAAATGGACAGTTTATTAAACTGACTTGTGTAAGCAGAAGAGTTCTAGGACTAGTAAACAGAACTCTAACTTGAATTCCCGAAAAAAGATAGTTACAGCCCCCTCGATCAATTCCAAGACTTGAGCCAATTTTCAGACTCAGAATCCCACAAATGAAGGGAAGAGTTAAGGTAACCTTAAGGAAGGACCCTGATATACAAAAATTTGCAATGCTTATGTTTCTACCAGCCTTGTCCAAAGGCGGGGGGAGGGGGTGAGAGTGGTCATTTATCCGGGTGTTTGTACAATGGTGCAAGGGAGTATAGGACACTGTAACACAATTCCCAGATCAGGTGCAGCACCTGTAGAGTGAGGGCTGCTGTGGTAGGGAAGATCAAATGCAAGCCACTAGAATTTTCTCTATCTCAAAATAAAATATAGTGAAAGGAGCAATGCATTGCAGGAAGGTTTGCAGAGATTGATGCCACCATCATGGACTTGAAAGATGCAGGGGTGATGATTTCCACATACTCGGATTCAAGTAACTTATCTGGTGTGTTCCGAAAACAAATTCATCTTGGAGAATGACGATGGATTACTGTAACCTTAATCAAGTGGTGTCTCAAAGCGCAGTTGCTATTGCAGACATGGTTTCATTACTTGATCCCCTAGTACCTTGAATGCAGCTATTGATCCGGAAAATGCTTTTTGCTCTACCGCTGTTAGTAGAGACCACCAGAGCAGTTTGCTTTCAGCGGGCAAGGAGAGCAAAATACCTCAGATTTACCAGCTCCCCAGACATAAAATTTAGTCAACAGACATGTTGATCCCTTTCCCTTCCACAAGATATCACACTGGTCCTTTACATTGATGATACTATGCTGATCAGACCTAGTAATTAGGAAGTGCAGCTAGTTTAGACATTTTTAGACATTTGTGTGTCAGAAGATGGGAAATAAATCTAACAGTTCAGGGGCCTCTCACCTCAGTGAAGTTTCTAGAGGTCCGGAGGTATGGGCATGTTACGTAAATTCTACCTTCTAAGGTGATGGAGAAGTTGCTGTATCTGGCCCCTCCTACCACAGACACACACAGGTATACTTAGAATTTTAGAGGCAATGTACTTCTCATAGGGGTGTGCTACTCTGGCCCATTTAGTGATTCACCAGGAAAGCAGCTAGTGTGGGGCAGAACTGGGAACAAAAGAAAGCTTTGTAACAGGTACAAGTTGCCTGTTGACACAGGTTTCCTTAAACGCCTGGAGCTGAAGGAGGGAGGGGGATGGAAGAAGAGGGGGAAGATGAGGAGGAGAAGAAGAAAAATGAAAAAGTCACAAAACCCCTACCTTTCTTTTATTTGCAGACTGGCTCCGTTAGATTATTCTTCTGACATTCTGGTTCGCCTACTTCTCCACAGTTAGCGCTCTCGTCCCGCTGGTTTGGCGCGAAGATCGGCCAGAGGTTTTTGAGGTAAAAGCTCTGGCAGGTCTTTTCGGAGCATGCGCTTCGTGACGCACATGCGCAGAGCTTTTAAATCAGGCGGCGCAGATTTTCAAGGCGTGCAAGAGCGTTTCAGTAACTTACCTCCCGCGAAGACCCTCTCCCTCTCCCCTCAGCTTTTTTTTTTTTTTTTTCTCTCCAGACTCCCAAATGTTTACTGTCTGTCTTAACTGGAATTCCTTGTCCTAGAAAGGTAATATTCCTCTTTCAACGTTTTCGAGGAATACCCTCAGAGTGTCTCCTTTTCCTCACTGAGAGAGTTCCAATTTAGATGTAACAAAGCGAAGTACCCTGCATCGGTTCTTCAGGCAGCCTCTAGACAGATTAAAGCAGACAAATACCATTTTTTGAGAAGATCTAATTTGCTTGAACGGGACCCACGTCACGTGCTGAGAACTGAAGTGCTGTCTTCACGACTACTGGTGAGTCTGGGAGTAGAGTGGCACAGGACAAGCAAACATGCTGTAAAGCTCCTACCGTCTTAAACGTGGCTTTTCCTTGATCTAGCATTTACTTGATTCCTCTAAACTTCTCCCTGTTTTCCAGACTGCCAACAAATTGATTCTAACACTTTTTGGTTTCTTTGGTCTTTTTTTTTTTTTTCCCCGCTCTTTTTGTGGAGAGATGAGCCATCGAGGCTACCACCTGCCATTGTTGCTAATGCCATTCCTTTTTATAATTTTTGGTTAGACAGTCTAAGCTCTCCTTTTTTTTTTTTTTTAAAGACTATTTTGTCTATGTCTTTTGCTTTTCCATACGTATTTTAGGAGTAATTGTAACCTTTGAAAAATACCGCTTAGATTTTGATTGTTCTAAATCTATACAGATCGTGAATTCCTATCTTTAATAATAATGAACTTTTAAATTCATGGACCCCATACCCTTAATTAATTAGATCTTTTAAAAACTTTCCTCAGAGAAGTTTTTTCAGTTAGTATGTACCTCTTTTAAACTTGCTTTCTTCAATGTTTCTAAGTATCTTATTCTTTTTGATGCTATGGTTATATAGTTGCTTTCTTATTTATTTTGGATTATTTATGACTAGAAATACATCTGATGTTTGTATATTTATCTGGATCTTTGCTAAGCTCATTAGTTTTTATAGGGGTGTGTGTGTATGTGTGTGTAATTATGAAGATTTTCTTTATACATATTCATGTTGCCTATGAATAAAATAGTTTTAAGACCAGGTATTTGTTTGTTTGTTTGTTTCTTTATTTTGTCCAGTTGGCTAATTGCACTGGTTAGAACCTTCATTAACATACTGGATAAAGAGAGATGTCATTTTACTCTGATCCTGATTTTAGAGAAAAAACATTACTTTTTTCACCATTGATTATGATACTAGTAGTAGTTTTTTATAGATGCCTTTTTTAATTGAAGAAGTTCACCTCTATTCTTAGTTTGATGAGTGTTTTGAAATGTTTTCTCAGTAAAATAATGTTTTCTTGAGCCATTTCTTTATTGATATAATACAGATGACATATTTTCATGTGTCTCATGATTGTTTAAAGTAACAAATATTCTTCAATCCAGCCACAGCTGGATTATCATTTAATAATAAGACATCTACTGTGAATCTTTCACTAAGCTTCTTTTAGATCTACTAAATATTATTATTTTTATTGATTAATATATTGGTCTTGGCCTCCATAATGTCAAATATACAAAAGAAAATCATAAAAAAATAAGATAAAATGTTAGGTGAAGTTACCTCTGGATGGGTAGACTTTTAGTATGTATCAAAATGGTAGAGAATACACTAAAAAGTTAACAGTACTTATGTATCAAATGTTAGATTATGGTTTTTTTTTTCATTTTTGATTTGATTTGATTTTTTATTTATTTATTTTTCTTTCATAGTTTATGTCAAGTTGGTTGCCATATAACACCCAGTGCTCATCCCAACAACAAATGCCCTCCTCCATGCCCATCACCCCGCTTCCCCTCTCCCACACTGCCATCAGCCCTCAGTTTGTTCTCAGTATTCAGGAGTCTCTCATGGTTTGCCTCTCTCCCCCCCAACTATTTTTCCCCTTCTCCTCCCCCATGGTCTTCCAATAAGTTTCTCCTGTTCCTCCTGTAAGTGACAACATATGGTATCTGTCCTTCTCTACCTGACTTATTTCGCTCAGCATAACACCCTCGAGGTCCATCCACGTTGCTACAAATGGCCAGATTTAATTCTTTCTCATTGCCATGCAGTATTCCATTGTATAGAAAAGCCACATCATCTTGATCCATTTGTCAGCTGATGGACACTTAGTCTAGAAGCATAAAATCAGAATTCCCAGCTACAAATAAAGAGCAGGGTGTATGCAGTGATGATGGAAGAGCACATACAAAGAGAGAAATGACAAGGCGGGGAGAAAGCGAAATTGGACAATGACCAGGCAGAGAGACTAGCAAGCTTAATTCAGAGAGGAAAAGAAGAGAATATGGTAGGAGGCGAGGAGAAAGAAACTCAGATAATGTTACTCAGAGAAACTATATAGTCTGATTACTCCAGAGAGAGAGCGAGAGAGAAAGGTAGCAGTGGAGGTATATAATATACATCTAGAGAATGGATTAAATGTGACTGTTTAAGCAAACCAATGACCAGAGTGCCCAGTCTAGCAGAGGGGAGGGATATGAATGAGACAAGGGAAAATATATCTGAATAGAAAGAATTGATCTAGAGTTAATAAGGACAGTGCATCCATATTGGTCTTGCCCCAGACTCCGGGGTGGGGGGTGGGGGTTGGAAGCACCTTTCTAGCAGTGGTAGGCATGGTTTGTTGTAGGCAGGTCTTAGCCTCCATTGTGATCCCATGGGCCACTCCCTGAGATCCACCTTGGTGGTTGTGGTGAGAAAAATGGCAGCATCCCAGTCCCTTCTCAAACCAAGCATTGCAAATCACTATTTTGGGTTAGATCTTCATGTGCCACTGGTGTAGCCAAGGTGGGCCATGTTCTATGTCCCAACCCCCACCTCTTTTCCAGGTGTTAGTCCACACACTATATTGGTATCACCTGAAGTATAATCCTGAAGGCAGGGCCACTTCCCTGCTGGGGATCAATCCGGAAGAACAGCAGAACAGTTTTTACTGGCACTGAGTGGGACCAGGGCACCCAGCCCAAAGTCAGCACCATAGCTAGAAATAGGATCACTCTCCGTTCTGAGCCGAGGTTTTCTCTTCTCCAGAGACAGTTTTATGAGCAGTTTCAGCCACTCTTTCTCTTCCCCTCTACTCTCTACAGCTCCCCATGAAGGGGGTTCCTTCCACTCCCTCCGTGTCTCCAGGTCCCCACCCGTTTTTATCTTCCCCAGTTCGCACTCATGCACTTATGAGGAGCTCTTCTTAGTGGACTCTGTCTCTTTTCCTCCCAAACTCCTGTGGTTCAGTGTCCTATGGCTTCAGGCCTTCTCTGTTTGAGAGATGGGGGCGAGGGAAATGTATGGAGCTCCCTGCTTCTCCACCATCTTGCCTTCCCCCACTCTTCTCTATTAATATTTCTAATAGATTAATAATTTATTTTTATTTCAGTGACGACCACCACAACTCTTGCCTCGAGCTATTAACTCCCTATGAATAATTTTTCACAGATTTTACCTATTTATTGAAGCTATCCCTTTCCTTTTATACATCTACATATGTATAGGAATATTGAGTGTGAGGAGCAGATCAAAAAGGTGTAAATATTAAGTGTATCATAAGAAAGATATAAGGCATATTACAAATGGCATCTAGGACAATATTTGGAGGTGGGTAAACAAGGGAATCTTAAGAAAAGCCAAATGTTTAGTTTTATTTTATCTGCCATTTTTATTGCAATTTTAATAACTTTCCCTAGATCTTGAGTATCTTTTACTATCTAAATACAGCTATTTTTTTTGAATTTTATAAGAGAGAGCAAGAAAGAATTGTTATGTTCCATATTTGAGTTAGTGTTGGTCAGAGAAAGAAGACATAAACAATGAATAAGAGAGAGGATTTAGTAGCAATAGGATTGGAACCAGAGGAAAACATGAAATCATATGCCATGGGTATTGCCAGCATATTGGAAAATATATTGACCTTCCACAAGACTGAGGAGGTATTTAAATTGCCTGTGATTTCACTGATGTAGGCAGCCATCTGGATTAAAGTTGGTTTCTTCATGTAGAAAGCTGTTTGGACTCTGGTGTAAGAGTGCATACTAGCCACCCACCTCTTCATATTGTGCTTGTGATTTATTATTACTATTTTCAAAGTTTGGAATATTTTGAGTCTCTCTGAATTAGTCACCATCTGCTCCTCTCTTTTGAGTGCAAAAGTCACCATTTGCTCTATTGTTGCTCAGAAGCCAATTTGCTTGTATGATATTCTAAGGTTTACTATGTGGCTGCACTATTGCATATTGGAGCAGAAAAATATGTCTCTGAAGTTCAATTTATATATTCAACCAAATGCAGTTATTTTGAAAACTACAGAATCATTACTGTTCTAAAATGGATCTACCCCAAACTGAAGATATTTAATATAGTCAGTGATCAATTCCATGCAGGGAGTATAAATTTCACATAGACTAACACTAACAGATTGCAGTGATTCTAATGAGTGAGTTTCTCTGTCTTTTAGGACCTATACAAATATGCAGCCATGATAAAGGAGAAGACCTGAAAAAAAAAAAAAGCAAATTCTTCACAAGGTAATTACCCAAGGGGACATTATATTAAAATAGATATGTTGCTCAATTTCTAAAGTAAATTCACACATCTTTACCTTTAAAACTGGCAACATATGTAGAATATTGCCTAAGTATGATATCATTATACTGGTGTTTTGACTACAGTGAGGGGATGTTGAAAGAGAATATCCACCTCAACAATTCACCAACTTTCAAAAGGTGTTATAGTAACCTGAAGTTAGCAGTTATCATGCATAATTTTCATGCACTTTTGCATAACACTTTTTAATTCTCGGCATCAACTCAAATTCTGAGAACTTATAATTTACATTCTATTGAAGCCATCAATTCAGTTATAAGATATAATATGACAATATTATCTGAGTAAAATTTGTATGTGATATGTCAACATGGCTAAAATATATTAAAAGGAAAACTGAACTTTCCCCTAAAAGGCATAGAGAAAATGTACTCTTTTAAACTTTGTTTACTCTTTTTCAAAACTTTCAAAAAATGTAAAAACCTCCAAAGAGAAACAACAAATGTTGTTTTCAGTATGAGTTAGAGATAGGAAGTGTCAACATTAAATTTTGCTAGGATTTTTCTCTAAGTTGAATGGTTAATTAAATTATGATTTGTTTAAAATGATAGCTATAATTTTATCTGAGCAAGCCATATTGCCCCCATTGTTAAGTGTCAGAAGCTTAGTCGTGCTGGGCATATTTGTATAACTATGAGAGGCCAGAATCTTAGGCTACACATATTAAGACATTGCTAATTCTTGGACACTAAATCCTGAGAAATGTAAGCTCTACTGTTTATATTATTTGTTATACTGAGCACCCTTCCTTGTTTCAGATTTTTGAGTTTCATCTTTTCCAGGTAGATATATTATATAATTTATCCAGCTCACACTTCTTCCCTAGAACAGGGATAGATATGTTATAAATCCTATTATCAACTGAACTATTGTCGCAAATTTCTGAATGACAATTAAATATTCCAATTAGACTAATAAGAGTGATATCCTAAAGTGGTACAAACTGATAAAAGATATTTTATACATTTCCTTACCTTATTTCTAGTAACTGTTTCATTGGAGGGGGGGTTCAGGGGAAGAGATGGGTAAACTTAGCATTTGTTTCATTATTCAAAATGGAAAGAAAAACAAGAAAATAAATTATAAGCCTATTTCAACAATTTAATTTGGTTTCAAAAATAATCAGTCACACACACACATGCACAGCCCTTACGTGTATTAACTAATTTCCAGAGATAGTATCAAACCTATCCACTGTTCCCTCCATGCACATTAACTACCTATCATCAAGAGTAGGAATGCTTTCCTCCTTAAATCTGAGGTAGTCTTGTGACTTGCTTTGTTAATAGAATGAGAACAAGGTGAGTGTTGAGTTCCTCTGAACCCAGTCATCAAGATAACTTACCAGCCCATGATCTCCATCATAGAACCCTAAGCTTCCATGTGAGAAGTTCTAAGTATCCTGCTAAAGAGAGAGCCATGTGAAGAGATCTTGGAAGTTTAGACACAACATGGAAAGGCCACATAGAGAATTACAGAGACACCATAATGTAGACCCAGGAGACAGGACCAGCTACTATCTGACTATACCCACATAAGAGACCTCAAGTTAGGTCTGGGAAGCCACCTACTAGCTCTATTCCAATCATCCAGAATCATGAGATACAATGCTTGTTGTTTTAACCGCCATATTTTGGAGTTATTTGTTTTGGGGCAATGTTGAGATAAAATAGACTTTGTTGTATAGAAGCATGTGTTGCTGTTGCAAACAAAACAAAACATAACAAAATAAAACTTACGTTACTCATTTTGAGATAGCATGATGGGTAGAAACTGGAAGTGCCTTGAGAAGACTCTCTCTCTTTCTCAAAAAAAAAAAAAAATTAAAGAAAATTAAAAAAAAAAGAGGAGAAGGAATTGGGACATTTATTGTTCTTATTTACAAAAAGAAGCACACACATTCATACTATAATTTGGTCTGCATTTAAAATGCTTACCAACCACAAAAGTTTTCCTCAGTTGAAGTTTCAGCTTAATTTTGTAGTTTATACATTCTTAATTAGTGAAATTTGAGGGTTATAGCTAACATAGCAAATGAGTTTGTCTGAGTTCTGAGGAAAAAATTTTGTGTCATTGATTCCATTAACTAGTAATTAACTCCAAGATTTCCCACATCACCTTTGACAGATTCAGTATGGTATTCCTCAGATATCCATCGATGCTGATAAACATTTTCCTAAGAGGAGACCCAAATTCACATACCTGTCTTGTTTAAAGGATCTTTGTATATTAATGCCTACCCATATGGAACCAAAGTGTACTGTGACAATTAAGAGTTTGTTTTTGTTATTGAAATATAATTGACATACAACATCCTATTAGTATCAAGTCTATATTGTAGTAACTCAATGTTTTTTTGTTTTGTTTTGTTAATGTTTTATTTATTTCTGAGAGAGAGAGAGAGAGAGAGAGAGAATGAGAATGAGCAGGGGATGGTCAGAGAGAGAGGGAGATACAGAATTCAAAACAGGCTCCAGGCTCTGAGCTATCTGTCAGCACAGAGCCCGACGTGGGGCTCGAACCCACGAACTGTGAGATCATGACCTGAGCTGAAGTTGGACGCTCAACCGACTGAGCCACCCAGGCACCCCTAATGTTTTTATACATTACAAAATTATCTATACATTAAGTTGTTTGCATATATTATCATTCAAAGTAATTATAATATTATTGAAAATTTTTATAATTTAGAATTCAATGCTTCCTCTAAATAGACTTCTTTTTTCCTTCTTTAGGATGCCTCATTTATTTTTCATAGTTCTTTTTTTTATCCTTGTATTTCCTCTCTTTCAGGAACTCCCTATTATATTCTTTGTAGAATTACTCAGTTAATATATTTGTTGTGTAAAAAACAGTGTAGTGACATTTCTTTTTTTTTTTAATGTTTTATTTATTTCTGAGAGAGAGAGAGAGAAATGGTGAGTAGGGGAGGGTCAGAGAGAGAGGGAGACACAGAATCTGAAACAGACTCCAGGTTCTGAGCTAGCTGTCAGCACAGAGCCCAGCGCTTGGCTCGAACCCACGGACCATGAGATCATGACCTGAGCTGAAGTTGGACGCTTAACCGACTGAGCCACCCAGGTGCCCCAAAAGTGTAGTGACATTTCTGGGAAAAGAAAAGAAAATTAAATGAAAAACTAATAGTGTTTCCCCTAATTATATATTTTATGGTGATAAAACATACAGGCATTTTAAACTAATGTTTTTAAAACTATTGTTTAAATGATTTTAAGCAATTATTAATTATTGAAGTACAAATGCCTCACAAAAGATTTCAGTCTGATTCATTTTATCGTTTAAATTGTTTAGCAAAAATTTTGAATATAAATAGGGCTTAATATATAGTTGTAGAAGAGTTAATCAGTGAAGTCATGTTTTTATACTTTAAAATATTTTTAATGTTTTCTCTTTATTTCTGAGAGAGAGAGAGAGGCAGTGTGAGCACGGGAGGTTCTGAGAGAGAGGGAGACACAGAATCTGAAACAGGCTATCCAGGCTCTGAGCTAGCTGTCTATGCTTTTGAAGGTAAGGCAATGTTCAAGACAGATTCAAAGCTGGTCAGACCTACAAAGTTAGTAAAGCATTTATGAAAGTATTAAATTTTCATTTATAATGAAATAAATATTTAATATATTATATATATTTATATATAATTATATATATATAATTAAATTTCTATAAATTTATTCTAGAAATTTAATTTACATATATAAATTAAAATTTCTATAAATAAAAATTAAATAGCCTATGTATGTTAGTATGCCCATAGTAAGTACTCACTGGGAATCTAATTTATGAGAGAAAAATTTTAAAAATATTAACCAAAATTATATTCACAAGCCAAAAACATTTATACAAATTCCAAACATTAGGAACAATTTAAATTTCAAACTAGAGTAAATTGGTTAATAATTTATACCAACTGTACCACCATCAAAGATGTTTGCACTCCTCCCAAACACTTGCTAGAATATACAGATACAACTTCATGTTGCCCACTTTTTTTAAAATGTTTATTTTGCTTTTATGAGAGACAGAGACAGAGCATGAGCAAGGGAGGGGCAGAGAGATGGAGACACACAATCAGAAGCAGGCTTCAGACTCTGAGCTGTCAGCACAGAGCCCAATGCGGGGCCTGAACCCACGGACTGTGAGATCAAGAACTGAGCCAAAGTTGGACGCCTAACCCACTGAGACACCCAGGCGCCCCTGACCACTTTTGAATTAAAGCCTCATGGGGTTGCTTGTGAACTGGCAGCAGTTAGGAAGCAGCATGCATGCATACCAGAAGCACAGGTGTCTGGAAGTGTTTATTGCTTAGTTTTTACTCTAGGAAACCCAGGCTTAGAATGTAGAAAACTATAGTAGGAGAAGATACCCTACCATGATGGACACATATAATATATATTGACTCTAAAGTGTTTATTTTCTGTGTTACTTATAGAAGCATATGTATTTTTAATAAGCATGAAAAAGACATTTTTTCCTTTACTTGGTGGTCAGGATTCTTCTCCCTCTTTTACAATGAACTCAAATGAACAGGTTTTTATTGGCTTCCTACAAAAGTTAAACACTACAGAACATTTGCCTTTCTATCTAATTTGATTTACTGTTTTGGTTGCAAAACTTTCTCAATCACATGTTTTTCAAAAAGCATAATTTTAAGTATGGCTACACCAGTATATGTATTTATCCTGACTCTATCTTTATCAGCTATGTGATATTGTAAAGATATTTATTTCAGTTTATTCTTTTGTAAAGTTGTGGTAATAATTATAGTTAAGTAATAATGTTTTTGTAAAGGCTGATTCTCTAAAGAATTTAAAACAATGCCTGGCAAAGAGTAGGTACCCCATAAATGTTAGCTAAGTGAATTTTACAAAAACACATGATTGTTTTCAACTTTTTTCAGGTGTGGAATTTTCATTCAAACATACACAGAACTATAACTTTAATAGCTTTATTGTCCAGTGTATATCTTATTTAATTGCCTACCCATATAGTTTCTTCAGCAATATTTTGTAGATGTTGAAGTTACTTCCTTCCTCTGTTTATCAACTATTTATTTCCATTCTCTTGTTTGCTCTTCAGAAATTTAGTAAGGGTATTCTTTAAAGGAAAATTATAGTATTCCTAGTTTTAGAATGTTAAAGACCAATAGGCATGAAACTTTATTTCAATCATATATGTTTAAACAATAATATAAATTGGTTTTGGGGACACCTGGGTGGCTCAGTTGATTCAGCTCAGGTCATGATCTCACTGTTTGTGGTTCCAAACCCCACATTGGGCTCTTTGCTGACAGCCCAGAGCCTGGAGTGTGCTTAGGATTCTGTGTCTCCCTCTCTTTCTGCCCCTCCCCTGCTTGAGCTCTGTCTGTTTCTCAAAAATACATAAACATTTAAAGAAAATTTTTAAAAGTATATAAATTGGTTTTCTATGAGACGTATAGGTTAAGAACATAACAGGGAGAACTTATTTCATCTGTTTTGCCAAAGAATATATAGAGACTCACTGAAAGGAAAAAGAAAGAAGTCAATATAGCTGTACCATTGTTATTATAGGGTTTGTGTATCCTCCTACCCCTGATTGAGAATTGATTATTATTAAAGACTCATGGGAATAAAATTCAGGAGTTCATCCCTTCCCTGTTTTTGTATATTCAAATACTCCTATCCTTTTAGATTTGATGGTCTGCTGCCAATCCTAATGTTCTTAAATCCTGTCTTGATAGAATACCTTGATATTATATAAATTGATATTATGTTTTTCCTGGGAAGATATTTTTTATGTATTGATAGTTTTAGGAGTACCTAATCCCAGGAAAATTATGCTAAATCCTTCTTAGATCTATTTGTGGAAGATAATCTCCTTTAATATCATATATACCTCTGTTAAAATGTTTTGAAATGTAAAATGTTCCAGTCATATGGCCTTCTACAATTACAGACTTTCCAATATAATTTCTCGTCAATCTCTTTATATAAGCTAAATTTCAAACTCAATATTTAAAATTCATTATAGTTATAGTTTATCCACTAACTCATACCTGTTACATTTACTACCATAATTACTATCCATTTATAGCACCTCACATTGACATAGTTAATATTTATCTTCAACTACAAATGCTGTTACAATCTATAACCATTACTTTCATCAGTAACATAATATTAACTTCATTGTGTTCATATGAAAACAATATAGAAATGACCCAAATCTGATTCTATTTAATATTATTATCAGTGACCTGTATAATAGTTAAGAGGAGAGCTGGCAATTATATAGCTAAATAATAAACATTCCCTTTAATAAAATTAGCTGCTTCTTCAAAAGTAGCTATTAGATTCATGTCATTATCTTGCTTAATGAATTTTTTAAATTTTCATATAATAAGATTCTTTTATAGTTATTTTCTTGATGGCTTGAAATTGTGGTTATTTTAAAAAATGTTAATCACGTTACCATGTAGGAAACACTGGCAAAACATATAGTCTCATTTTGAACAAATTATTTTATTAGTTTTAGTATTTATGTTTGGATTTGTCAAAGTCCAGTCAGAAGACAGAAATCACACAATGGTTGTTTTAATACAGGACACTTGATATAAATTTTAACTAGCTCTTTAAGGACTAAAAAAGCTTTTACAGTTATATACTGTTATGTAACCAACTATTCGTGTTACTTAGTGGCTTAAGACAATCATGATTTATTTTACCTCATGATTCTGTGGGTTAACTTGGATGATCTGGATGATCTGAGCAGTATTTCTAATCCAAGTGGTCCAACTGGGATAACTTATGCATATCCATTCAACTAGGAGCCCAGCTGGGGCTGGAAAATCTTAATGGCTCATCTACATGTGACATCTCAGATATGGTAGCTGAAATGTGTAAGTAAAGTATATATTTTTCTCAAAGCAGCATAACCGGACTTCTTACATGGTGGCACAAAACTCCAAGAGTGCAAACACAAAGTTGACAGGCCTAATTTCTGTCCCATCATCTGGTCAAAGCAAGTTGCCATGCCAACTCAAATTCAAGAGGAAGGGAAGTAAATTCCATGTAATGGGAAGAGTTGCAAAAATGTACAAAAATAGGACAATAGTTGACAGTTGTTACTGAGGACAAGACATAAGAATAACAATATTAGGTACATGGAGAGGCAGCTACCCACTTAGGGGTGTTGAGAAGAGATTGGGTTAACCAGAACTTAAAAGGTTGGTGGAGAAACCACATGAGGCTGGAACTCAGACTCCTGACAAACAGTGTTCATCTGGACTGTTTTCTCAAAGCTCAGCAGAGAGACACCATGAGATGGCACCAGATATTTTAAATATTAGCAGAGTAATCCTTTATCTCATTCAGTTTTTCATGAATGCTAACATCTCTGATGGTAGATGATGCAGGTTTTAAGTGTGTTAAAAATAATGGAATCATGCTCTTGCTGGAACAAAATGTTCACTGTGTGTCACTGTGGTGAATCTTGCACTACTGTGTTACTGTACTGAATCAAATAGGAAGCAAATTGGAAGAAAAAAATCACCAGGAAGAAAGCAGAAAGGTCTATTTTTCCTCCACCCTTTTCTCTCTAGCACCTCCTACTGTTGAGCCTAACAGAAAGCCAGGTGTCCAAGCAGAGCTGGTTTGTAAGATACTCTGCCCCCGCATTACAAAGACCCATTGGCCTTGGGTTTAAATCTGAGCATAGTATCTACAGATGGATGTAAACATTAAGAATAAAAATGAACATCCCTGTACCTTAGTGGATAATTAAAGGGGAGAAATGTGATAAGTTAATTTGCACTATGAAATTCTAAAGATAATTAAAGCCAGCTCCCTGGTATGGTCTTCATAACATCTCCAATGCTTAGTGACCCTTAACTAAGCATCATATTATAAAAAAATTATATCTTCCCTGTATTCAAAAGTCATTGGATTCTATAAGCCTTACAAATCGTTTCTCAAGAAATTTCAAAATTAAGTTCAGAGATCACATTATTTTAATAAATCCATAGACTCCAGGCATGACTATTTAAAAGAAGGTATTTAGGCCTAATATGAATTTTTGCTTCTTATCAGTATTACTTTCATTTATAACACATATATAGCGTGTGCCAATATAAAGAGTTTAATTCTGCCATAGTATTCTAAGAAATATTTTACTCATATATACTTTATTTAAAAGCATAATTATGTTCAAATACTTAAAACATAAGCATACATTTATGGAATTTCTGCAATCAGTAACTGTTGGTTGTGAATACCAATCTCTACTTCCTATTTGTCTTTAGAAGATAACTGAAGCCTCACATTCATTGCAAGACAGCTATGGTGGTCAGTCTTCTATTCTCCTTCTTACTCTTCAGCTTCCTGTAAATAGTAACAAAAGGAGAGCTTCACAAACATGAATAGCTTATAGAATATAGCTTTTGTGTAGAAGTCTGTAGGTGGATAATTAAGATTACAATGTTTTTAAGAAATGAAACTTTTATACCTAGTTTGAAATTAAGATAAGAAAGAATTTGGGATGTGAATGACTTTTAAAGGTAATTTTTTTTAGCTGAAAATGGGAATAGGAAAATAAAAGTGCTGACTGCAAACCTAAGCCTCCTATTATACAATATTCTTTACGCAGCCTGAATTACTTGTAGAACCAGTATGGTGTTTTTGATGGCATTCTGACTAAATGGACTGCTGGCCGGCATGGCTGTAATTATATGATGTCAGTATTCTATGCACTAGGCAGAGATTTTCATTTCATACATCATTCACAAAGGGCAGCAGGAACTCCACAGTTGTGAGTTCACATCTCAATTGTTTTATACTCTTAGGAGTTGTTTTGAAGTTTAAAAGAACCAAAGATCATATACTCAGTCCTCATGATCTGCATCCATATAATTTTAAACCAGAAGATGTGCCACCCACTTGGGGCAAAGCACAGTAAGTTTTCTAGTAAGAACTGTGGATAGAGGAAAGTGCCTCAGTCTTTCATGAGGAGACATTTCTTGTTTTATTGTTCTTTGTGAAATACTGCACAGTAAATAATGCTTTTACAAATGTAATCTCTGATCTGCTGAATACATAATAGGGAAAGAGGTAAAACTAACTTTCCATCAAAATGCTTTCACATTGACACATTTACAAAGGAAATCACAGTATAGACTCAGAAAAGGATTGTTCTGATACCTTACAGCAAGCATTTGGAATGCTATATTCCTTTATTTAGAAAAGCCCTCTGTCTATTAGCTTTCTTTGATTTTGTGCAGCACATGGAGAAATTGTAAAGTAGGCTAAGTTCATATTCTCTGTTGAAAAATTCCCATTGCTCTTACGCTGCTTCCTCCCCATATTTGACATTTAATTTACAAGATTATTTTCTGGTTCTGGCTATTTGTTCTCAAATTTGAAAATCCTAAAAACTGAGGTATGGAAATATTCCATAGAAGTTCTCTTTTTTTTTTATCACTCATAAAATTTAGTGTGTTTTTGTACATTAATAATGCAAAGCTGGGGCGCCTGGGTGGCTTAGTCGGTTAAGCGTCCGACTTTCGCTTAGGTCATGATCTCGCAGTTTGTGGGTTCGGGCCCCGCGTCGGGCTCTGTGCTGACTGCCAGCTCAGAGCCTGGAGCCTGTTTCAGTCTGTGACTCCCTCTCTCTCTGACCCTCCCCTGCTCACGCTGTCTCTCTCTCTCTCTCCTAGAAATAAATAAAACATTTAAAAAAAAATAATGCAAAGCTATCCATTTATGTTTCAATTATCCAAGAGACAGAAATAATTTTTATATTTGTCAGGATAGTGAACACATTTATGCTAAGTATTTCAAATCTTCTAAATCCTAGTATGTGAACCCTGTAAGATTAAAAAAAAAATTTTCTCAATGTCACTTATGATCATCTTTATTTGTGATATGAAGAAAGGATAGAAAGTATAAGGCATAAAAAGATGGAATGGAATAAGATTATCCCATACTCCAAGCCACAATGCTTAAATGTTTGAATCCTGGCTCTGCCATTTGTAAGCACTTTGCCCTAAGGGATTTAACCCCCTTGTCTTTCAATTTCTCATCTGAATGGGAAAAACAATAATATTTACCCCATAGAGTTTAATAAGGTTTCTTGGACTAGTGTATTTAAAATGTATTGGCATATTGACAGTAATTTTGAGTATCTGGTAAATATATTGAATATGGCATATTAAACTCCCAAGGACAGGAAATTGGTCAGTTTTGTTATTGATGAATTTCTATTACCTAAAAGAATGCCTGCTGCATAGTTGACACTTATGTCAGTTTTTATTATTTGGAATTCCATTAGTTCCTTGCTGTTCTGAAAACTTACTATCTAGTTTCCTTTGCTCGGTGGCTACTAGGTAGCTTCAACCACAGGGAGGCACACTTGGAGGTGTGCCTCCAAGATGAAGAAGGGGGAAAGCCAGCTATCCCTTCTTCTCCATCTCTCTCTCAAGTTGGGTGTTGTACAGAGTGCCTCTCCCCTATTCTACTAATTCCTTGTCTGTCTCCTTCCTGAGAGTCTGCATGTACTTACAGAGAGCACTGGCTTCCGAGTTCTCGTAACACTACTTCATTCTGTGTCTGTTCTGTCCTAGATGACACCTGTTCTCCAAATTGCTGTTCTTTATGTTCCTTCACTATCTCCTATTTGTCTTCTCAGCTCTTGTATTTTTATACAATTTCCTGTATAAAATTATCTGAATTAAATACCTAGAATGTTTTTTGTTTCCTTGTAAGACACTTTTTGATATTTTTCCAATAAATGTTTTTCAGAGTTATTAAAGCAGCAGTTACATATCATCACATGATACACATTCTGATTCCTCAGGTTCTAGTATGTTCACTCAGTGAGGAGGACGTCATACTTCAATGTTTAATCATTAAGGAAAGGTGTCTTAGAAATGAGGCTTTCTTCATAATATAATTTGAAGAGTAAAGAGGCAGAGAGAAAGAAGCCTTTATTTCTAGAGACCAGAAATGCACACACGCACACGCACGTACACACACACACACACACACACACACACACACACACACACAAGGTTGATCCTTCATTTCAGACCAACATTATTATGGCACAAATCCCACATGTTTGTATTTGTATGATACTTCCAGACTTATCCAGACCCATCATCTCTTACAAAAAAGAAGAGTGTTTTAAGAAGAGTGGCTGCCATCAAACCAATTGCCAGCACATAGATCTAAGTAGGGGATGAACAGCGTATAGTGTTCACACACTAGAGTTTCTTTATGCTTTAATTTTGTCCACTTTCCCGGTGCTAATAGATTCTCTACTAACTAGAGTGTGCCTTTTTTGGAGGAAATATTTTTTGTAAGTTAGAGATTTTGGTAATAAGCTATTGTATATTATCCTGGCACTCCTAAAGTCACATAAAGTAAGAAACTTTCTACACATTTTACAAAGAAGGCCTATTTTTTGTTGTTGCCATATTCCTAGATTTCAAACTACTTTTATATCTTAAATGCATGAACATTATTCTCACTTTCAGAGTAACATCTTGTTTCATAAAATAAACTTTGTAGTACTGAGTTAATGCTCAATATTTGATAGATTCTAGCTATCACCTTTTTTTGAACTGCATGACTTAGAGATAACAAGGTTCAGGGCACCTCTTGTAACTGAAAAGTAGGATAGAATTTTCTGTAAGCCAAACTCCTAATTCTTCTCAGAACTCAAAGACTGTCCCAAGGCTGATTGTATTTCAGGATATTGGTATGCACAAACAAATTATTTAATGTGATTTTTTTCCCCAGAGATCATTGAAATTATCTTGAATGTGACAGTAGTACTATAAAAGTGGAAGGCAGTTTGGTACAGATAAAGTTTAGTGAAATGGAAATCAGAAAAACTGAGTATTATCTCATTATTGCCACATACTTGCTGTGGGACTTAATGCATATGCCAGTTGAGAGGATTGGGCTGGATGAATATTGAAGTTCCTTTTAATCCCAATGACCCGTCATCAAATTGAGCTTTTCAATCAATTTAAGCAGACCTAACATGTCTTTGGTTATATATTAGACCTTGACAACAGAATAATCTATCCTACTTACAGAAGTAAAAAGGAAAATGGATTCTGTAGATTTTTGAACTTTTATAAATATCAGTAGAAAAATCTTTGGGTTTTGAAAGACTAATAAGCAACTGAACAATTCTGCTCAAATGGAATTAACCTTTCATCATAAAATTAAGGTTAGTTTTTATTTAGAATTTAAATTATGATTTGCAGTCACTATTTTTTCCAAAATACCCCTCCATCTCCTAGAAATTAAGCTAATAAGTATATCTATTTTGGGATCTACATAGAGAAATAAAGATATAAGCTTGAATTTTATCAAATGCTTGCATTGACTTACATAGTTGTTGAAGAATAAATTGGCCCATGAATTGTTTTAATAAATTTTATTTAAAAATATAATATATATTGTATTATAATTATGTATTTCATAATTTCAAGTATTATTATATATTAGTAATAAGTTTTTGCATTACATTATATCTAAAACTTGAACTTCTAGCACATTCTAAATTTGTTAGTCCCTGAGCTTTTAGGAGGAGACACTCTGTATTTCTCTACTCAAAATAAGTAACACACTTATCCTATGCTGCTACTTCCCCCTTCATCCTCTACCTCACATATTTTACCCTACTCAAGAGAAGGTAGGAGCATTTGCCTTTTATAAAAAATCAGAATATGCTGGATATCTTTATTTCAGCTATTCCCATGTGTCTGTTGGAGGATAGTATCCCCCCTCTTCTCTAGAGAACAAGAACTCGTATTTGTTCTACTGCAGTGATACGGAGTTCTCTGCCACCCAGGATTGCTTCTGTGTCTAGGTAGATAAACCCTTACTAATATGGAGTTCAGTTGGTAGTCCTATTTTGATCTTCTGCAAAGCAACATTGATAATAAGACCATTGTTAGCAACAAGAGTAATATCTGAATCACCATCTTTTATTCCTTTATTTCTAAACTCTGTTAATGCATACACTGTTTCAAAGGTTGTTTCTGTTGAGGAGGAAGAATTCTCTCCTTTAAGGTCCTTCTACCTGGAATAAGAATCAAATTAACATGGGACAGATAAAAAAGAGAAAATCAAATTTAATAGTGTATGTAAGAGGAATCCACACAGACATGAGAATTCCAAAGATAGTCCAGCAACATGATGCTTATGTGAGCACAGAAGAGGGGTACAAGTCTGAGCACACAAAGGAGAGAAAGACTGTTAGCAGGAAGGTGAAAGGAGATGTTTAGAAAACAGAGGTTGCCCTATTATGTAGATAAACTTCTTAGGTAAAGTCTCTGTTCATAGATTCTTCCTGGTACATGCAGGCAGTTAAGAGGAAGGTAAAGAAATTTTTATGAATCTTCTGGGTTTGGATTGCTTTTAACTCAAAATAATGTTCGTGCCAAAGTGACCCATCTTGGGGTGGTTTGCCTATAGCCCCTATACTACAGGGTCCCCAAAAATTGGATGTTGGTCAGAAATGGAGACAAATAAAGCAAGGGATAGAATTTCAAACCAAAATAACATGTCAAAGTCTTGTGATGAGGCAGCGTACAGACTTTGGATAATATGTGGACACAGTATTTTGAAGTTGGTAGTTTGTAGAGGTTTGCAAGTTTCTATTAGATAACTTTAAACTGTCTGACCTAAAGAAGAAGCAACATGTTATTTTTGACTGTAGCTTATAATGGGACTATCCACTAATGAGTCACCTAAAATACAGGTAGTAAAGTTTAGGCCTATGCAGAAGAGAGGGCTGCATGGCCAGTCTTGGAAAATTTATAGGTAATTTCCATAGACTGCTGCAGTGTCCAACAAACATATACTAGCCACACAAATTTCAACAAATAACTGGCCTATAGAACCTATAGCAGAGGCATATAGTTTCAGGACACAAGTTTGATATTCTGTCTACACAGGCATACATTTTTCTATTAAACATGATTTTATTTTTAGGATATGATCTTTCTAGAAGTACTGAACTGATGAGTATTGCTTGTCATAGAAGTCATTACTGAAGGGTGCCTGGTGGCTCAGTCAGTTAAGCATCCAACTTCAGTTCAGGCCATGATCCCATGGTTTATGAGTCAAGCCCCTCATCGGTATTGGTGCTGTCAGCTCAGAGCCTGGAGCCTGCTTTGGATTCTGTGTATCTCTCTCTCTCACTACCACCCCCTCTCGTACTCTGTCTCTCTCTCTCTCAAAAATAAATGTTAAAAAAGGTTAAAAAAAAACTTACTAGTATGAGATTAGGTAGATAGCTTTAGATCTAATCCTTTAAATTTGGACAGGCATAAATATCCAAGGAAATCTTTAGAAGTACTAACCTCAGCTAGATGTAGCTTGTCCATGTGATCAAGCGTAATTTCAAGCTGCTAATATTTATGTATATGGACATGTAGGTTTGCCTACAAAAATATACAAATCTAAAGAGAAGAAAGGCAGTTACCTGAAGGAGAACAAGACAGAAGTACTGGTTCTCTGCAGGTCTAATGGATTTAAGGTTCAGATTTAAAATATTAGCTTTAGTTATGATTCTCCTGAGAGATTTAAGGATATTTTAGCCTATATGTCAAAGATACATGAAACTAAACAAAAGCTTACCTAGAAAATTGTTCAAATTCTCACATTGTTAATTCTGAAAAAAATATTAACTGATTTATATGCAGGTTCAGCTAAAACAAAAATCTTCATAGGTACTTTCTTACTTAAATATCACTGAATCTTTGCTAAGGTCTTGGTCTCTAAGAAATTGATTCTAAAAACAATTCTGCCTAAACTTTATTCCTCTAAGATTGGGATGAGCATCTTTTTAACTTTGATATTTGGAGTTTAATAATATTTTTGCACTATTAATAACAATATGAGCTACCTCAAGACTTGTCCTTAAGTTAATTTAACTTTTGTATCTCTAAAGGAACCTTAATAGTTATAATGAAAGAAATGTGAGATTTCTTTCATTACCTGAGATTTCATTACCTGAGATCGAAGAGCCACTTTGCTAACACAAAGCACAATAAGATATTGGGACAGATTTTAATTCCTTTGGATTTTTAACATACTAAGGCAGGATATTTTTATTTTAGACTTGAATTCCTTTGAAATTTAACCAGTAAGAGAACTTAATCTTTGAACTTTAATATCTCTCTGGAAAGTTCATACTGCTAAGGGGCTTATATTCAAATTTATGGCATGTCTATGATGTTGACATTTTATTATTGAAAGCTTTCATGAATTTTATTATTAGATATCTTAATGAAGTCATTTAGGCTCATTGGATAATTTCTGATAGGGTATGTTGTAATCGGACTAAACCTAATTTGGGATGAGAAGTGCAATAGAGAATAGATTTTCAGCCTTGGAGCAGAGTAGGTTTGGCATGAAATTTAATTAGTATGTTATTTAGATCTATTTCATAGCCCAAGACCACAAAATATTAACCATTCTCCAGTGGTCTCAAAGGGGAAAGTTTAGTTTGGTAGAGACAGTATCAAGAAGGTGGGAGCAGGTTTATACTGAAAGACTATTAGTCACCTATAATAAGACAAATAACTTCATCTTTGGTAGATCATGGTCTTAATTATTAAGCCCAGTGGGTTAAGAAAATAAGGATGATCATGGGGCATTATTTAATTTGTCTTCCTGATAGCTCTTTCCAAGTCATAAAAAATTTCTTTTTATAGCACTTCTAACTCTCTTTAAGACACCCTCCCCCACCTTAACTGATTTTACCAAAGGAAACTTGGAAATGATTAAAAGGCAGTGCTTAATTAGCACTGCCATACCATTTTTTCCTTGGGCATGAATTTTTCACAAGGCATGGGCTCTGGTCCTGAAGAAGGTAAGAGCTACTCTCCTTGAGTTATACTGTGACTGAGTGAGTAATCTGCTTGAATCAGAGACTGAGCTAGAAGGTCAGATTGATTGTAACCTCCATATTAGACTTAGCCATAAATAAAGTTTTTATCATTTTCTCATATTTTTTCCTGGTAGGGAGGTGGGAATATTTACTGAATGCCACTTTGAAATAAGCAACACATATTTTGACATAAATTTTTAAAAATTTACTGATCATGGGCACAATAAGAAATGTTACAATATTCTTTCATCCTGTGACAATATAAATTTAATCTACTTAGTTTAATTACTTTGGAGCAATATACACAAACATCAAGCATCTATACCTGTACATACTTACATACATATATACATAACTTGTATGTTTTTTACAGAATCACTAGGTGTATTTAAAATAAATTATCCCTGTGTTGGATCATTTCCTAACTCAATTGTGATATCTAGTGAATAAAGAAAATCTGAAAGAGTAGGTGCCATGAAAAAAAGTTGAGATCCACATTATAAAGTAAGATAGTTTATAATAGTAACTAAGAAAAAGTACCCTGCAAATTGCTTGAGCTTAAACCTATTTTTTGCTGTTTATTAACTGTGTGAACTTGGGCAATTCATTTAATGACCTTTGTCTCTGTTACTACATCTATAAAGCAATAATGATAATATTAGTATTTACTGCATTGGATCATTTGAGACTTAAATTAGTAATTATGTAAGAATGTCCAGAAGAGTTCTTGGCATATTGTAAATACTATAAAATTGTTAGTTATTATCACTTGCAGGGTAAATGATATGTTGACGATGTTCCTAGACCGATATAGTGAAATAGAGATGGTGACCTTCAAAACTTTCAGAGATGGTTATGAAGTCAGAAAAAAAAAAAAAAAAAACCTACAAGAAGTCTGAGCAAACTTTTTCATGTAACAAATCTAGTTGCATAAGACAAAATAAGATGTTATGCAACCTTGGATTTGTGAGATGAACAAAAATTTTAAATATAGCAGTTTATTTATTGTGTGATTAAGTACTGAGATTAAGTCCTGGTTAAGTATTATATAATTGGAGTACTGGTTCTTTAAGTGTGTTTCCTGGACCAGCAGAATTAAGATCACCTGGAAACATTTTAAAATTGGATATTTAGGCCTTACCCAGACCTATTGAAGTAGAAACTCGGGGAATGGAGCAGAAATCTATCTTGACCAATTCCTCAAAGTAATTCTGATACACACTAATGAACTATTTAGAGTTTTGATATTTTTGTATGGAATATTAGACACTTAGCATATAGAATATACTTGAGTAAGTTAATTATACAATATATAAATGAGTTTAATGTTTCAAAAATATGAGTTTAAAATATAACGTGTTTGGACTGTACAATGGTAATGCTTATCTTTTGTTGAATATTGTTTCTATATGTTAAATAGCGTACCTGTTTAATTAATTAAAGCAATCCTGTGAGTAGGTATTAATTCTATATCCTTTTTACCAAGGAGTAAACAGCAGCTCTTATAGGCTAAAATCATATGGCTAGAAGATGGTAGACCAAAAATTTGATTTCATGGTCTGTGATTCCAGACTGTACATTAATGACAACTATGATGTTTTAATAAGAATAGGACCAGGTAATGATGAAAGAAAAGATAAAGATGAAGTTAGATTCTTCCTTAATTTTCCTCTGACCATTTTCCTTTATCATTTGGGAGTAATGCGTCCCCCATAGGATGACATTTTCTTCTTTATTTCCAAAATTATTCCTACCAATGGATGATAGTGTAGTTATTTGAGAATGGGTCATTATATTAAACAAATTTAACTTATAATTAACAAATACATAATGAAAGCTTGCTTTACGGCTTTAGATAGCAGCTACTGAGAGCTTACTCTACAGCTTTATGTAGTAGCTATTGATACAGACCTGTAAAAGATAATGTATATTACAAGGAACTAACAGTCTTGATGAGATAAACATGAAAATAACTTTCAAACCGCTCTATCAAGGTATGATTGGCATACAAAAATCTCTCCATATATAATGTATACAACTTCATGAATTTAGAGGTAAGTATACATTCTTAAAA
Organism: Hyaena hyaena; assembly: GCF_003009895.1. Lineage (NCBI taxonomy): Eukaryota > Metazoa > Chordata > Mammalia > Carnivora > Hyaenidae > Hyaena > Hyaena hyaena. The sequence continues at coordinate 195,228 of NW_024082417.1, forward strand.
CTGTCACCATAATTTATGCCATAAACATATCCACCACCTCCACAAATTTATCATTTTCTATTTATTAATTTAAAACTTAAAATATTTATTTAAATGCATGGATATTCAAAGGCAAAGCAATGATGTGATTATTTTTGTTCTTTCTTCTGTAGAGTTTTATCATATACTTTATATATTCAATCTGACTTTAAATAATTTGCATACAGGGGATGCTATTCAACTGGTTAGTTAGTTAGTGATCATTCTGAGTTGTTTTTATTGATTTTTGAAATTGATTTTACTCTATATTTTTAAAAGGCTATAGTTATGTTGTGAGACAATGAAATTAGAAAATAAGGTTAACTGCTGTCATAACCTTGCTACATTCCCTGTTGTTTCCAACTTGTTGCTGTGCTATTTCTGTTTATTTACTCCTCATCATTTCATTTCATACATTTATAATGCCATTTATATTCAGAAACTTTTTCAACCGCTATTTTATTGCTTTCAAATTGATTTATGGCATATTTTAAATAAACTAGCTAAATTATTTCTAACAAGTAATTATAAGAAGGATGATATCAAATCTTTTCAAATTAAAAAATTTCTATGATATAAATGTAAAATTCCATTAGTATCAAATGAACATTTACACAACAGTAGTTTTCCCTTTGGACATACAAGCTAATAGTCATTTACTGGTTGGGATATTTTATGTTGGCTTAAATTTAAAAATACTGTATTTGAATATGATGGCCCTAAAATACAATAGTGAAGACCCATTTCTGGAATGAAGGTGTGTAGAGCTCCACATACCTGCTCTCAAGAGAAACAGTCATTACTAGTAATATATTTTTTAAAAAACACACACACATACTGAAAATGTCTGTAGTCTGTCCTAAGGTCACATAACAACAACAACAACAACAACAACAACAAAAGCCACACTTATTTGAGAAAACCTGTTAAATCAACAAAACCCAGAAATTCTGGCATTCGAGCCACAACCTGCTGCCTTCCTTTTCTTCTCCTAGCACAGCATGATGGAAGATCCATTCCGGATGGGTGTGCACAAAAAATCGGGGCTTCCCTTCTCAGCTCTAATTCCTCTAGCTCTGTATTGTAGAGAGTGCATTCCAGGTGAGAGTTTGGGGGCTATATTCCTCTATCAGCTTTCTTTTTTGCATCCAGCCCTTACTCTTAGCATAGAGACTATATCCCAGGCACAGAAGGCTATCCCACCAGAATCTCAGATGGCTTTTTTGCTGACATTTAAACAAACAAAACATTGATTCAAAAAATTTACATGAAAACTCAAGGGACCAGAATAAACAAAACAATCTTGAAAAATAATAATGATCTTGAAAAATAATAATAAAGCTAAAAGATTCACACTTCCTGATGTTTACATTTACTACAAAGATATAATTAGCAAAACAGTATGATACTGGGGTAAGGTTAGGCATATAGATAAAATCTATTCCATAGATTTTAGAGTCCAGAATAAACATTCATATTTTATGGTCAATTGAATATTAACAAGGTTGCCAAGACATTCAATGAGGGAAAGAATAGTCCTTAAAAAAATGGTTGAACAATTGGATGTCTACATGCAAAAGAATGAAATTGGACCCCTTCACACAATATACAAAAATTAGCTCAAGATGAATCAAAGACCTAAACTGGGGTTCCTCTGTGGCTCAGTTAGTTAAGCAACCAACTCTTGATTTTGGCTCAGCTCATGATCTCCTGGTTTAAGAGATCGAGCCCCTCATCAGGCTTTGTGCTGACAATGTGGAGCCTGCTTGGGATTCTCTCCCTCCTCTCTCTCTGCCTTTCCCCTACTCACACATTCTCTCCCTCTCAAAATAAATAAACTTAAAGAAAATGAATCAAAGACCTAAATACAAAAGTTTAAAAAATAAACAAAAACAAAATGAAAAAAATCATAGAAGCACATCAGAAGGTGCTGAAGAAACATAAATCAAATCCATAGTGAGATACCACTTTGCATCCACTAGGATGATAATAATAGAAAAGATGGATAATAAAGTGTTTGAGATTTTATATATATATATATATATATATATATATATATATATAAATTAGAACTTTCTTCCACTGCTATGAGAAATTTAAAATAGCGGATTGCTTTGACAGAGCCTAGCAGTTCCTCAAAATTTTAAAACATTGTGTTACCATATGATCCGGTAACTCTACTCATTAGTGTCTACCCAAGAAAAAACATATTTCCACACAAAAATTTGTACAGGGATGTTTACAGCAACATTACTTATGGTAGGTGAAAAGTAGTCTCAACACAAATACTCATCAATTGATGGATGTATAAATAAAATGTCATATATTCATACAATGCAATGTTATTCAACAATTAAAAGGAATGAGATACAGATGTATTCTACTATGTGGATGAACCTTGAAAACATGCTCAGTGAAAAAAGCTAGCTACAAAAAACCCCGCATAATTTGTATGACAATATTTATATGAAATGCCCAAAATAGGCAAATTTATACACACAGAAAATAGATTGGCAGTTTTCCTGGAGCCAGAGGGGTTAAAGGGAAGTAACACTTTTCTTCTAATATGTACAGACTCTCTTCGTGAGACAATTAAAATATTCTAAAATTCATTGTGGTGATAACTGCACATATATGTGAATATCCTAAATACCATTGAATTATACATTAGTAATAGGTAAATATATGTGAATTGTATCACAATAGCTGTTTAACAATCTATTAAAAAGCAGGCCTCTCATATTTGCAGTATACAACTCTTCTTAATATTAAATATTGAGGGTTATTTGTGTGCTTATGGTCAAGGTAACAATTTAAAAACCACTATATTCTAATTAAAGAAACATTAATACTAATTAAAATAAACTGCTTATAATGCTATAGGGGGTGTGATCTTGGACTGGAATTAGTTTTCCACTGGTAGATGGTAGAAAATAAAACCTGTCATTTGTTTAAGTATAAATGGTTAATTTAGAGAACCAAACTATATATTTCAAGGGAAAAATGAAAGCATTCATGAGAACACAAACAGTACAACCAAATCACTTAGGTTAGGATTCTTGACTGACACTTAGGGGCTGTGAGACTGGATGCCAGAATTCTGGGGTCCTTCAAAGAAAGGGTAGACTGGAGTTATCAAAATGTAATATTTCTTTTAATTTTCTTTTTTTTTTTATACTATTTTCTCCTTAAGTGTGCAAACAACTCCAGAGAGCAAAAATCTCTCCTTATTCTACTCACAACTCCCTATCTTCTTTCATTGTCCAAGTGGGTCAGTCACATGCTATGTGATATACAGAAGGGGATCTAGATATTTAATGATTCCTCATGAATTCTTCCACCAATCTTTGTTTTGAGCCCGACTTGCATCCCTGGCTTCAAGTGTCTCCATGTCCCAAGAACTTTTGAATTCTTTCTAAGTAAATCATCATGCTTACTGGCTTTTACTTTCTCTTCCCCAACTCTTTGAGTGATTAAGTTTCATAATTTTTGTTCTCCCAATCAGTTTTTTTAATTGTCCATCATGTTTGGTTTCCAAAATCTGTCAACCTAATTTTTCATTGATTTCACAATATGTTGTATATTGTTCAATGTGCTATTAATTACCAGTTTTCAAAAAATATAGAGACTGAAATATATAGATGATAGATAGTTAATAAGAAAGATATAGAGGGAGAGGGGGCAAGATGGCGGAGAAGTAAGGAGCTCCGTACTTGCGCTCGTGCCCATACATCACACGGAAAAGATCTGAAGCCATTGGAAACCTTACAAAACCTGAGAGATTGGGAGAGAAAGGAAGCAGAATCCACTGAGAAAGCCTTCTAATGTGAGTGTGAACTGGGGAAGATAAAATCGGGCCGGGACCGGAGACTCCAGGGTCAGAGGCGATCCCCCTCTACCCTCTAGGGGAGTGAGACGGGAAAAAGAGAGAGTCTGAAACAGAAAAACCTCCACTCGGGGGAAAAAACCTCCGCTCCGGGCATAGAAAGACCATACTTGCCAAATACCTGCACGCCAGGTCCCCTCGCGCCAACTGGTCCCGTTGGGGGTGGGGATTAGTGCACAGACTGCTTCTTTGTGTGGCTCCTGGCGGGCTGGACTTCAGAATAGCAGCGCGCCTGCCGCCATTGTCCTCCCGGGCGGCTTGGGCCCTGAAAGAGCTGAGCGTGGACACCAGGCATCCACGCTCCTGGCTGGCTGGAACTCTAGAGGGAAGGCAAAGAGCTAAAAACTGGGAAATTTGCCTGTGAGTTCGTGTTTTGGGTGACGAGCCATAGAGAGACCTGGTTTTCCTCACTCCAGCAAGCTCGGGTCAGCGCACCCGACAGGCAAGCCACCTCCCATGCTCACCAGCCCGACCCAGAGAAGGAAGAAGCAATTCTGACTCCACCCAAGAGCGAGGTGGGAGGCCTGGAGTTGCCCCAAGGGGACTGCCTGGGAAGTTGTGTCTAAGACAATTTCAGCAGGGCGCACGGACTGGGATATGGAGATTGGGACTGGCCTGAGTTGAAGACTGCAACCAACTTTGGCTGTGCCCCCGGTACGGGGAGTTTACACGCCCAAAAAAGCGAGGTGCAGCGCTTGGTTCAAGAAGGGACTGGAGCACCGTCACTCT